>NC_081800.1:15277857-15297237 GCF_963082965.1 Carassius carassius
ATGCCAGTTTCCCTTTTTTGCAGAATGCGATATATCCGCTCAACCAATCACAGCGCACCATTCCTTGTGCTCAGATAATAGTAATGGCGGCACTTTGAATACATCCCGCATCCTAGTTTTCCTCATCTTCTTTGTACTTTGTGATCAACAAACAAGGGCTGCACAATAAATCACATGTGATTGCCAGTAAAGCCGGTTCTGTGATTAATAGTACTGGTAAATCTCCATCACATGCTTTCAGATGGAAATTATTCAGATGCATTTAATACACAGAGCTGTAGATAACTTATATGCTGTATCATGTTTATAAGATTAATCACATTCGATTATGAAAGCAATATTATAGTTTAAATAAGATTAGTATTGACCAAGTTCAGAGGCTGTCATATTAAATATAGATTAATTCTTGTTAAAATAACAAAAGTAACTTCAGTCAAGAACAGTGAGCGATTTTGTCTCTTTTTTTTTCCTTCCTTTAACATTAAGGACACCCAGGCCCGGTTTCAGACCAAATCACTGAGGGTGCTTCGGAAAATTGTCAGGGTGCTCACTAATAATATTAATAATAATTTTCAACTGTATGAAAATAGTATCACCAAATAGGCCTTAATTTAAATGATGTGCAATCTAACATAACAGAGTATTTCAATCACTACTGCCTTTTTTGTTCTATTTCGGCAACGAAAAGCTCCGTTCAAACAAAGCCACAGCAGAACTGCTTTGCCTCTCTAAGCAAAATGGCCACTAAATTGGACACAAATGCCCCTACACAAACAAATTACATCTATTACGTGAATATAAAAAAGTGTTCATTTTAGGCACTTTTACAGCGTTATGCATTATAACCAATCACACACAATTCTGTTGAGCTTAGGAATGCTATAGCCAATCAGAGGGGTTCAAATGAGTCTGAAAACTGAAACTCTACAGCTTTGTTAAATGCGCGTGCGTTTTCTGACTGAATTCCGCGAATTCTCAACAACATAGCACATATTTTGTAAGTAAGGGATTCATTTCACAGTGTAGACAGCTTCAGTGATTATAACGATAGTTTTGTTTTTTGAGAGTGTGATAGATCAAAGTAAGTGATAATGCAATATCTGTACATTATTTATTCGCCCTTTGAATAACCGTAGGTAGGAAACGTTATCAATTTCTAATGTTTAAATTAAATGGTAATCACACTAAATACAAATTCAGTCCCATGAAACATATTTTACATGACACCCATGTCTGGTTCTTGCCTAAAAAGACAGGTTTTTGATGTCTGTATTTAATAGATTTGGCTGTTTTAGCCTTACCCTGGAGTTGGTTTGCCATCTGTGCATGAAAGCATGATGAAAATAATATCACAATTTGAAAGATCATGTTTACGCATTAATTTAGCAAATTTGTGTATGTGTGTGCAGCTGTCTGTGTGTTTATTGATGGTGGAAATTAATAGGCTATTAATAATTTTATCTGATGGTGCTTTCGCTTTTGTTTGGGGGTGCTTAGCACCCTCAAGCTCCCCCGTAGAACCATGCCCGAGGACACCGACTGCAGCTGGTAAATTAGGCGTGGTCAATTTAAAACCGTATTTAAGAATGTTTTTGTCCGTTCAAGTGCAAGAAGACACAAAACTCAATTCAGTGTTCACTAGAGGTGGCTCTCTGTGTGCTCGCAGGTGCTGAATTTAGTTCTATCATGTTTTTATGCACTGTAATGTTTAAAAATGGTGAGGTGTATTTGTTCGTTCAAGCGAAGGAAGACACAAAAGAGAACTCAATTCAAGTGTTTGAGCTGTCTCGTGCACACAAAACACAGAATGCGAATACTTAGTTAACTTCTTCACGTTTTATTGTATTTGAATGCTTTAAAATCTCTTGAATGTTTAAATTTGTAAGGCTTAAAAACATGTCCAAATGATAAGCTTTCATGACAACACGCAGCAGTGGCCCATCAACTGTCCTGAGCGTTTATCTTGCTGGTCTCGGGCAGTCGGTTGAAATCATCACCACCTTTCACCCCACTAGCGACGCACCTGAATGTTACACCACTATTCATTGGAAAAATAGCTTTATACTGGAAAAGTTTCACTACTGAAAGTGTAGTCAAGGTAAATATATAAAAAATTGTAGTGTATCCTTCCATTTCTCTGTATAGTCCTGATGTAATCTCACATATGTCATTCCCAGCAGGCTGTTCGGTAGAAAAAATAAAAAATAAAATCACACATTTTCACATATTAAGTCACACAAGTCTCATCAGATGTTTCTTTCCAGCTCTGTAAGCTGTGGAAGAGTTGCTGTTAAAGGCTGCAATGATCTGTGTCTGATCAGTAGATCCTGCCCAGAGGCCAGTGACACCTGCTTTGTCAGTTTATTCTCTAGACTAGTGATTCAACACCACAGCAGCTAAAACATTGCCTTTGTATGTAGAAGAATAGTTATTTGGGTATTAACGTGACGAAATCAGAACCATTTTGTCTATCTTACATTTAGCTTTCAAACACTGCACTCCATTTGTGTGATGCTTGCTATGATTTTGCGGTCATGGGTACAAAATAAAGTGTCAAAGTAAAACATATTCTTAGAGGGGCAAAAGGGGCTGTTTATTTACACAGAGATGGTTTATTCATTTGTTTAGACCTGGCTTCAATACGTATGTTCATCAGTCATAAGAAAGAAATGGCAGTGTTCTCTCACTCTTTTATTTGGAGGTAATGAAAAATGACAGTGTTCCCTATGTCTGGCCGTAAAGGTGAATTTATCACCTGTTTAATTTCACACTCTGCTAGTCTTAAGTCAGCCTCATTGTAGACACAGACAAAGCGATATGAGAAAACCAAGCATCACCTTAGGGCCACGGCCTGCTTTTAATTGAATATACGTTTACTAAATAGGATTATGCATTTGAAATAGCAGCAAATTAGTGTATAAAGCATCAGTACATGCTCCAGATCACCCTGGGGAGGAGAGTTTGGGAGAGGGCAAACAGGAGAGAGTGTGCAATCATCTGTTACACACAAGTATCTTCTCATAAAGAACTTCTGCAGGCTGTCGGGATGCCCTATTGCTCTTTATTTTAGCAGCATTACGATTACTGTAAGCTACTGTCCAGGTCTTTCAGTAATGCCCTGCTACAGGAGACAAATCATAAGTGAACAGAAAACAACAATCTAGGGCTGGGATTTATAGCTTAAAAAAGGTAACTTTTTTTTCCATCAGTACTGATAAAGTGATTTATCTAAAACAGTAAATATTTTATTTTCCCTAATATAACAATACATAGTAATAAGCAATATTTATCTACATTTATTTTAAAATAAAAGTTTTGAATCTAATAATTGAAATGAATCCACCTTTCCAATTCTATTGCCAATTTTACTGCTGAAGTTTAAAGTTTAAGTTTGGTCTTAAAGGAATAGTTTACCCAAAAAATAAATAAATAAAAAATCTGTCACAATTTAATCAACCTTATGTCTTTCCAAACCTGTATCATTTTCTTTCCTCACTGGAGCACAACGACAATATTTTCAGGAAAAACATTTTTTTTTATTTAAATATGAAAGTTTATTTTCTGTTTCTTTAATATTAATGTTCTCAGGATGCTGGCGAGTCTTCTCCAGGCCAGGAGGTGGCTACAATGAAGTAAGCAATGGGTCAGTGATGGGAGTATAAAAATCAGAGGAAGGCTTGGAGGCTAGCAAGCTAGTAGAACAATTCCAAGCAGGAACTGAGCAAATATCAGTATAGCTGACAGGGTTTAGGTGGTCTTCTGAGATGGATGAGTTGATGTGCTTGGGAATTGAACCCTGGTCTACCATGTGAAAGGCAGAGACACAGTCCACTGTACCACACAGGAGAGTCTACCAGTGTGTTCTAGAAGGCATTCTGAGAAGTAATGAGTAGAGAACAAACAGATACAACACAATCCAATTTCCTATATCATCTTCCAATCCCACGTCCAAAACAATTCCACAATCCAAATCCAGAGCAGCAAATTTACTAGTCAGTCAAACTTACTACCTCTTGATAAAGGTTCAGGAAGAAAGAGAAAATTCAGGTTCCAGGCAGGGTAGAGTTCACACAGGCTTCAAGAATCTGATTCAAGAACTGGCTGGAATGTTCACCAATGAGCTGATGAGACAATCTGGCAAGGATGTAAGAGTAAGACTGGCTTATCTAGTTAGTGAGACAGTTGAAACCAATAAGGGTAATTAAAGAGAAGTTACGAGGCCAGGAACAGGAAGCTGGATGTTAGTTGACAAAATAAAAGGTTAACAGACACCAAAACACCATTAGACATAATTTACTTTAAATGGGTTATTAATCAACGTGTCCTTTTTGTGTTCTGCAGAAGAAGAAAAAAATGTGTGTCTGTATATGTGTGTGTGTCTGTATATGTGTGTGTGTGTGTGTGTGTGTGTGTGTGTGTGTGTGTGTGTGTGTGTGTGTGTGTGCGCGCGCGCATGTGGGTGTGTAGGTGTATACCCATAGTTTGAGATACAGAGGTCAGCAACTTGTGATGAATATGAATGTTGACTTTCGAGGGGAGAAATGAAAAAGAGAGTGAGGAAGAGAGAGATAGACAAGGTGTGTGTTTGTATGTGCGCCAAAGTGATGTGTGACATTTAGACGGTGTGTGTGTGTGTGTGTGTGTGTGTGTGTGTGTGTCTTTTCACGGGAGTTATGCATTCACTGTAAGTCACCCTAGCCACCAGCAACAAACTAGCAGTTAAGTCTGAAGGACACTGTCCTCACTGCTCTCCTGCCTGACTTTTTTTCCCCCTGTGTTTTCCCCATATCTCTCTCCTCTCCCCGTCATCTATCTCTTCACTGGCCAGAAAAACCTTTCATCCCTTCATGGTACCATCTGTTTTTTTCTACTGGAGTTATTCTGCGTCTGTTTACCCACTTTGCTTTCACTCTAGCTCACTCTTTATTCCTTCAGCTCTTCGTTTTAATGGGAAATGCATGGCTAAATAGACCCCGCAATACATGATTGAGTTAAAAAGATGGAAAAGGGCTTTGAGGACAGCTGATGTGTACATCTTGGTGTTCGCTAATTGAAAGGTTTGTGTGCGGCACAGGTGGTGGTGACATCAAAGGACCGAAGCTAATTAGTACCCCACCCGTATCCACTCACTCCACCAGGTTTATTTATTCACATTTCTACATTGCATTTTTTTTCTGCTAACACACAACCGAACCGGGAACGTAAATGCTTTCATCTTGTGCTTAGCTTGCACAATTTGGCTTAGGTGGCCCGGAGAGCCTCGTGTATGGAAATGATTGCCGCTTCTGCTCAGTGGTCAGGTTTAGCAGAGTTAGAGTTTAGAAACCTTCATTTAAGCGTGTTGTTTACTGTATCACTGATGAGGGGATGAGAGCATGCGTTGAATCTGTAATGGGTCTTTGCAGTGCAAAACTGCCTTGTGCTACTGTTAGTGACTAAAGGTTCTCAGGGTACCAGCTTTCATATTCAAACGTAAGCAGCACATTTATTTATATACTCAAATTACAGTTTATAGTATTTACACTGTGTGTGTAAGAAGCATAGAGCTGTGTAAAAGAAGCTTTTTTTTAGTGCTGATCTCATTTTTACTGTGCAAAGTGTGCTTGAATAGAAACCTTGGAAAATTAAAAAAAAATGTATCTTTTGCACTCTTTTATGATCAATATAGGCTTTTATGAAGCAACATTATTCAAACTACATGATCCCCTAGAAATTTATAAATTTTAATGTTGCTGATTTTGGTGCTCAAGAAACATTTCTTATTATTATTTGTTAAAAACAGTTGTGCTGCTTAATTTATATATATATATATATATATATATATATATATATATATATATATATATATATATATATATATATATATAGTACAGACCAAAAGTTTGGACACACCTTCTCATTCAAAGAGTTTTCTTTATTTTCATGACTATGAAAATTGTAGATTAACACTGAAGGCATCAAAACTATGAATTAACACATGTGGAATTATATATGGAATTATATACATTAAAAGTGTGAAACAACTGAAAATATGTCATATTCTATGTTCTTCAAAGTAGCCACCTTTTGCTTTGATTACTGCTTTGCACACTCTTGGCATTCTCTTGATGAGCTTCAAGAGGTAGTCACCTGAAATGGTCTTCCAACAGTCTTGAAGGAGTTCCTCGAGAGATGCTTAGCACTTGTTGGCCCTTTTGCCTTCTGTCTGCGGTCCAGCTCACCCCTAAACCATCTCGATTGGGTTCAGGTCCGGTGACTGTGGAGGCCAGGTCATCAGGCGCAGCACCCCATCACTCTCCTTCTTGGTCAAATAGCCCTTGATGCCTTCAGTGTGACTCTACAATTTTCATAGTCATGAAAATAAAGAAAACTCTTTGAATGAGAAGGTGTGTCCAAACTTTTGGTCTGTACTGTATGTATATATATATATATATATATATATATATATATATATATATATATATATATATATATATATATATATATATATATATATATTAGTAGTGGGCATAGATTAATTTTTTTTTATCTAGATTAATCTCACTGTGATACTTGAAATTAAATCTAGAATAAAATTCTGCCGAAGGCATTCAGAATATGTGTGTTACCAAAATTGACAAACAGTAAGTCTTTGAGAAGGGGTTTATCAAGCTAGGTGGTGCATTAGAAAAGGGGCTCATCTCCTGTTTCCAAAATGCATCACAAAGTGCTTGAAAAAGCTGAAAACTAGTTCCAACCTTACGCCTGTTTCACACATACTCTGTCTGCAGTGCGTATGCGTTGCATATTTTTTTACACACCCATGTTAACGTATTCCAGTTGCGTTCCAGGAGCGTTGCGTCTGAAGCAGTGCAGCGATCGTTTATGTACCGAGTAGCGGACTGCAAACGCGTCCTGTGTGAAAGCACATCGAGTCCGTGCTGCACCACATACGTAACGCACACGGACTGCATACACACTGCAGACGGAGTATGTGTGAAACAGGCGTGAGCAGGGCCATAGCTGGGGTCAGCGGGACCCCGCTGAAGGTTGTACCAGTGCGCCCTGTTTGAAATTGTTTAATTTGTATGTTCGTTTATTTTTATTTATTTGTGCTATTTACACAATGTTTAAGTTTTTTTCAAGTTTGTAGGTGTCAAGGTACAGAAACCAAATAATTAAATGTAAAATAGCACTGGATAGTCTTCAATGTAAAAATGAAATATACAATCAAACCTACATTTATTCAGACACCTTCAACATTTCTCACATTATTACAGTTTTGCTATATATATCAAAAATTATATCTGGTGTCTGAATAATTTTTGGTTTGACTGTTAAAACTACAAAGTAATTCAATCAAGAGCAGTGAGTGATTTTCATTTTCATTTTCTTGGATTAACATTACAGCAGCCAGTAGCTAAATTAGGCGCGGTCACTTTATGAGACAATGAACGCATCGAATATAATACACATCCCAATTTTTTCCTCAACTGTTTACTTTCACTTAAGAAATAACTGACAGTTTTTTCGAGCATAATTTCAAAGGTGGATATTTTGACATATTTTGTATGTATTTGTCGGCACAAGAGCAGAAATAAGCAAATTCGATGTTCAAGTGTCTTTAGACGCCTCTCTCTGCATGAGCCCTGAACACCAGAACACCGCGAGTACTGAATTGGGCTCTTTCACATCTTTTTGTTTGTTCAAACTGCGATTTGTATTTGTTTGTTCAGGTGCAGGATGGACTTCGAGGAGAACTTCGCAGAAGAGCTCGCAGAAGAGCTCGGTTTAGTGTTGCTGTCCGTGATACGCGGCTCTCGATCTCTCTCGTGCGCACCGAACACAGCGCACGAGTAACCAGCTACTCTGTTCAGCTTTTCCGTGTCTTGTGTTTGGATGCTTTAATGTTTAAATCGACAAGCGGTAAGGCTTAAAAACACGTGAAAAAGATAAGCTTTTGTGACGATGCGCAGCAGTGGCCCATCAACTGTCCTGAGCATCTTTTTAGGCTGGCCTCAGCCAGTCGGTTATATAAAATATCAAGGTGAAAGTCATCATGGCTTGCTTAGTATAGACCCAGCTCCCAACCCAACTTTGAGAATAGATTAACAGCGATATTTTTTCTCACGTTAACGGCCGATAACGGCCCACCGCTAATATATATGTGTGTGTATATATATATATATATATATATATATATATCATTTTTTTTTTTTTTTTCAGAAAATTATAAAGTGTTCTTTTGTTTAAATGAAATTAATACTTTTATTCAGCATGGGTCCATTAAATTGATCAATGACCGTAAATATATATTTAATAACGTAGCCAAAGATTATTTCAAATTAAAAGGAATATTATAGATCAATAAGTTAATTATTTAAAATATATGTTTTAGTTTGTTTGTTTTTCAACTTTCTATTCATCAAAGAAATTCTTAAAAAAACTCTTATAATTTCAACATTTAACAATTATCCACATTTATCAACAACATTTAAACAATTATCAACATTGAAAATAATAATGATTTCTGAAAGATCGCGTGACACTGAAGACTGGAGTAATGATGCTGAAATTTCAGCTTCGCCATCACAGGAATAAATTACATTTGATGAAAATAAAAAACATTTAATTGTAATAATTAACAATATGTCTGCTTTTCCTCTGTTTTACTGTTAGTTTTTTAATCAAATATATTCAGTCTTGGTATGGATAGAAGGCTTATTTCAAATACTTGAAAAAAATCTTTCAATATCTTAAATATATAATTTTTATTGACGTTATTAAGCATATTTTTTAAAAGTATGCATGGAATGAAACAGATCTTGTGTTTCCCTTCTGCTTCAGGCCGTTAGTAACGGTTTTCTCTGTTTTCTGTGCCTTAATAATAGGCAATTGGTGAAAAAAAGAGAAAGGTTGTAATAATCATAATCAAATGCAACATTCTTTCCCCATGGAGTCTCTTGGCTGATCTTAAAAAGACTCTGCCCTAAGGTATAAATTCAGCTCAGCTCACATTAAGAAAACTACAGAATCTCTTCATCATAGCGTTGGATTGCTAATGCTCTGTAGCAGAAACCTGATGTCTACACAGTGAGTGCGTTTGCTCTCTGTATCACTGTGGCCAGGGCTTCAGGCTTGAGTGCTTTCATTGTTTCCAGGCTGGGGCTAATGAATTGAATGGCCTCCACGAGTATCGACCCTGCAAGGCTGTCAGTGTGGATTTTTGATAAGACGTATCAGTGCAGGCCAACCCCTAGCCTTTACTGTGACTGGCTTCATAATCTGTTTATGGTGATTTTTTATGCTAAATTGGATTTCCACCTATACTCAATCAATTTTCCCATCAGGCTACCCTACCCAGCTTTACATATGAAGAAAAGAGTGTGTTTAACTTGCAATGGAGACATGGGAAAGAGCATCCACAGGCAGTTGGTTTTTCCTCATTAATCAAATGGATCGACATATGGATCCATTTTGTGTTTCCCTTATGTTAATGATATACTGACTGATTAATCGCAAGAGTCTGCAGAGAAAAGACCCAAAAACTATTGTATACAAATAAAATAATAATAATAATAATTTATTTCTGAGATGGTAAGCTGAATTTTCAGCAGACATTACTACTTCATACTTCAGTCACATGATCCTTCAGAAAGCATCTAAATGTGCTTAGATAGATAGATAGTTGTGAATTGCACCAAGTTTTACACTCTTCTCTTATTAGTGCTGTTCGGCAACTTTCATAAAAAATAAAAATAAAAAAAACCCGGTAATGCTCTGTTACAAAGAGGCGTTCTTTATATCTCCAGCAAGTCAGCTTTGTTGACTAATGACCTTTAATTTCTAATTAAATAGGCTAGATAAGGGTGTGTTTAATGAGGCAACTCATCTGAAGAAAACCCCTCATGATTTCCTCACCCATAATCCCCAAAGTTTGGATCCTGGAAAGAATCAAGATTTATCCGTTGGGGTTTCATACAGAGAAACTAAAACTGAACTCGCACCGAGACTAATTGCACCCAACATAATGTAGTGTGATTACTGACGTCGCGCATGATGACTGTGAAACACCCATTCGCATTGATGTCCTGTGTTAGATAATAGATTGTCATTTCATTTCTAATCGACACTTTGCTGGTGGCACACTGGTGTCTTCTTTAATTTATTTCATTAGTAGCTGGGTATTTCCATAGCTGGACATTATCTTGTACTTCCTTTTGTACTTTTGTACTTTGTACTTCCTTCTTGTAAGCCTTTGCTTCAATCTTCATTCCAACGTGAAGAAAATCTCAATATTCGCTGCTCCATATGTGCTGAATGTCTAAATACTTTGTCAAGCACTGTCCTTTAATTCTTGGCAGGAAAAGTTAAAACAAGATGCTTGAGTACCTTGGAATATTTTTTATTTTATTAGAAGACAATCTGCGGCATACTGATATGCAAATATGTGTTTTCATGAGATCCCCAGTGTCTGCGTGTCTTAGTTGTCTTTGCTGTTTGTGACTTCTAAAAAGTACTTATCCACTTTTACACTCAGATCAACGGGTCTCATGTGAGATTGCTTGTTTATCTCCCTGAAATCATTGTTAGTTATTTTATTTGTTATTTTATGTGGTGTGAATTGAGGTTGTGCATCCGTTACAGCTCTTTGTTTGGACAAAGTGGGATCTGCCTTGTGTTTCTTATGAAGAAAACAACTGTGTATGGGGGTTGGTACTGTAAGCAGACAAAATGTCTTGGTACCTCATCATTTTTACATCTAGATTACCTTTACTATCATCTTATGGACATCAAAGTTCATTTTAAAAAGCACTAATAAGTATAATGTTTAGCAATTAGCAAATAAATTGTTTAAACTAGAATTAAAACCATTGCTTTTAGTGTTAGTGTTTAGACAAAATAATATAGAATTTGATATTCACTATTTATTAATTATAAGTTATGAAAATAATTGTTTTATTTTCATTTCTCAAAATAAACATAACCGCTGTTTCATTGTGAAAGCGAAAATACTTAGTTTTGCCTTCCAAAAGAGGACACAACTAGAAATCAGTGGTTAAGTTGTATATACAACACTGTTCTAGAACATTTCAACCCAAATATTCAGATGTGGGCAGCACATTTTATGGAGGATTGTTTCTTGATTTTGGGATAGTATACTTCAATGCTGGCTGTTCTGACTCTCAGTGTGTAAGTACGTTTTCATATGTAAAGGATTTGCCACTGATGATTCAAATGCGAGTTTTGAGCAGTGTAGAGCAGCGGTTCTCAATTTCAGTCCTCGCACCCCCCTGCTCTGCACATTTTGTATGTTTCTTTTATGGCTTCAATGTTTGTTCTATTCGAATGTAAGTGCCCTGTGAAGTGGACATCACAGGATAATCCTCCATGATTCCAGTTTGAAGCAAATGTATATGTTCCATTCAAAGTGCATTGTAGTGTGATTGATGTGAATTTAAATTGTATTTATTTACAGAGGTATATGATGTCACACTTGTCCGTGTGTGAAGACGCTCACTTCTAACGATCTGATTATCTGAATTAGGTGTGTTAACAAAGAGAGACATGTGAAATGTGAAGAGTTGGGGGGCGCAAGGATTGGAATTGAGAACCGCTAGTGTAGAGTAGCGTTTGTCGTTTCTCCAATCACAAATGCAGACATTGTTTTATGTTTTCGTGGCACGATACAACGCAACGCATAAAAACACAGTATTCATTGTAAGTATTCACAGTATTCACAGTAAGTCATTATAATCCGTAATTGTGTCACCACTGGATGCAACAAATGGCTCATTTGTAATGGGTTTTATTGTCTTGTTGCGCCGGTGTTCTGACTGGGACACGCATCACAGTATGGCAAGGGGCGTACCATTTCCGTCACATGCTTAAGGCATTCGACCAATGACAACATACTGGATAGCTGGCCAATCACACCTTGCTTTTCAGACTGATGAGCTTTGTACAAAACGATGCGCTTCAGAAAGGCAGGGCATATAGGAGCAACAATATTGTACAGTATGTAGAAAATAATGTGTTGTTTTAGCCTTAAACTGCATGAACACATTTCATTGCATCAAATACACAAAATAATGTTCCTTTTAGCAACATCATATGACCCCTTTAAGTGAACTAATGAAGACAAAGAATGATTCAAATGGTGAAAAACATCATCCAAAAATTTATTTTTAAAACAAAAATTATGCATCAACAACCTATAAATGGACTAAATAATTTTATCTCACATTTGAAAATGATTGAGTTAAGGGTTTTAGTTAGCTTTAGTATAATGATTGAGTTACTTTAAGAACAGTTCATATAGTACAGAGGTACAGGGTCCTTGAAATAAAAAAAATGTATGTGTGTATGTTCCAACAGACTGCGGATCAGGAGGCTCAGGTTCAGGATCTGAAACCTGCGAGCAGGATCGTTGTCAACGATATGGCGGATCATGGGATGAAGACACAGAAGATGACCGCTGCGTGTGTGACTTCAACTGTCAGATAGTTCCAGAGAGCCCAGTATGTCCATTCATACGCCTCTCACATCGCCAATTCCATTTGAAGACAGTGCCACCCAGGCATTTGACTTGTTAAAATGTGCTCAATTTTGTTGAGTCAATTAATCACAACGGGCTAACCTCTCCATGAATATTTGCAGGTGTGTGGCTCTGATGGGAACACATACACCAGCGAGTGTGAGCTGAAGAGGGCCAGGTGTGAGAATCAAGTGGACTTGCTGCTCCAGAGCCAAGGTCCCTGCCCAGGTATGAGACCACCGTTTCTTTCCTCAAATATTTATGTTTTCCTTAGTTATCTGAAGAATAACACTCCAGGAACTCTGACAGTCACCGCAGCAGAGTACAGTGTTTCTTTGAACTTCAGGGGGGGGCTTGTGTAGTCCAGACCGCAGAGAGAAGAAGAGCGTGGCTCTGTGATCAGAGGAGTGTGAGATTTATTCAGGCTTCAAGCCTAGCTTGACTCCACTTGCGTGCGCACATGCACACTCTTTTCTTTCTGTTCTCTCATCCTTACTCACTTTCTGCACCCCTCATGCTTTATCTATGGTTTTCTCAAACTATGAGTTTTCTGCTGCAGAGCCTCAGAGGCCCTCTAACCAGATCAGTCATGCTCCTTCAGTGGCCATGGAAAATAAATCCATTTGGAGAACTTTCAACCGGTGTGAGGAGCTTTTGGCATCTGCTTCCCATTGGCTCAGATCATTTGAAATCTCATTGGGCCTTGCATTTGATATGCAAGCTGCCGTCTCTCCTCCCCCTATTTCTGCCCCATGCCTTTGAGAGCTGACGGGCCTTCAGAGCACCTTTCTACTTTTTGTTAGTTGGAAATTAGATCTCGGTGACCTCTAGACAACCTTGCAGTCTCCTTGCAGTGAAGATCAGAGGATACTGTAAGCTGCCTCTTGCAATTTGTTGGCTGATTGTGACGTTCGAAGGAAATACACGACTGGGCTGGGCTGGGCAATAAAGCTACTAAAATTTTATACTTCTGCTTTTTTTATGTATTTCAATATTTATGTACTTTATTTTTTGACCACCATCTCTACCAAACAGCCTTTGTGCCCGATTAGTTTGAAAATGTTTTAATGTAAATTTGAAAACCCAGTAAAATCTTGTAATATTTATTTAGATATAGATATTTAATGTATTTGTGTGATTTGATATATAATATTATTTAATTTTCATATTAATGTAAGGGAAACAGGTCAATTTAGCTCAAAGGGAATCATTTAAGATTTTAAAGGGAATTTGAACAGAATCACTCTTTCACGGCTTACTGAGACGCCCTGCGTTTCACTGAACGAGCCGTTTAACATTAAATCTGTGCTGGATATTAATATCCAAAGTATAGTGAAAAAACTATCAATTAGCACAGTAACAAGATCGGCAGTTTAAGACTAACTTTTAAGCACAAAACACAAGATACAGTACTTCTCTTTTCAATATGAATAAGGCTTTTTATTAGGTAAATCTAAAACATATAAACTTATCTAGCACATAAACGCACGCACTCACACATTCACACAAGTTGCAGGAAGATCGAAAGTTAGGGAAAGATGAGTTTAAGAGAATGGAAATGTGGAATCCCAAGTTTACAGCAATACGTGAAATTGCATAGACATGAACAACCATCAATCACTTAATTAACCCTCGCATTGAGTTCCTCAATGAGGTTAAAATTATATTAGATACACCAGTAAGGTCACAGTCTGGATGTAAAATTACTTGCGTCTCCTGTGTAAAGGAAGTCCCCTTTGTTGTCATTGAAAGGGGTTTCCCGATGTCGCTGATTGGCTGGAAGTTCAGTAGTTGCTGAAGTGACGTCTTGGGAAGCCCGTGGTTGGGTGTTGGCTGAAGACGCAGAGTTGTGTGGCTGGCTGTAGTTGAACGGGCACTCGAGGTCACACACGGCGTTACAAAACTTAACTCAGAACACAAAACTCTCAAACGGAAAAGAAAAGAAATAAAGTTTGACGAGACTAGTTGGTGTTTCTTCTCATCGTGGCTAAGGAGCAGCAGGCGTGCAGGCCAAAGCACGCTGGAACTGCGCTCAAAGAACAGTGATGACTAACAGCATGGCTAAAAGCTAAAGCTAAGAAGCAAAGCTAAAAGCAAACTAAAAGCAGGCATGACTAATAGCAGAAGCTAAACGCATAGCTAAAAACTAAAAGCAGAATTTTATGGTGTCCTGAGTATTTAAACTGTTCTGTTGGCCACACCTCAAATGTTGTCTTGACCAATCAGATATTTTCTTGGCTCGGGGGTATCATAAATCATATGTTATCTTATCAAGCACATGGTCCGAATTTTCCCACTCTTGCAGGGTCTAATTTTGGACATGATTCCTATAACAAGAATATGATACATTTGACAAATAACTGATGGTCATGACTGTTTCAAACAAGCAGATTCAAGCACATACATATGAAACATGAATATGTATCCTTAAGCTATCCAATAGTTATTATAAGGCATACACAATAAGTGATTATAAACATGATAGTCAAATGTGGGTTACATATAAATGAATATGGAGTGAAGCGATGGACTGATATTCATTTATAAGTCTTTTTGAGTTCATTTTCTTCCATATATATATATGTAGGTAGAAAAGACAGTTTTCTGTGCCATTATCTGACAAAGATTTCTGTGGAGACCAGAGGTTCAAAGCCCCCCCCCCCCCCCCCCCCCTTAGGAATTTCAGTCTGGTACTGCTAGATGGGGGAAGTCAAAGGATCTTGTGTAGTACTCTCATGGGTTTACACGTGATGTCCGGCGTTGCCTATCACTTACAAACAACAAATTTGACAATCTCTTCTCCGAATTGAAATTGTCAATAATTGTTCTAGTGGTGTTAATGTTGAAAGCTGTTCTGTGAAAGAGTTGGTTGGTTGGTTAGGTTATCTTGCTTGGGACTTGTGGCACAGAATGTTTTATGACTTCCTGTTGCCTTACTGAGGAATTCGGCTCGTGTTTCAGCCACAGTCCTAATCGACTCCTTAATTTGTCTGATTCGAGTCAGATCCGCTACATTAACATTTACCATTTTGATTGAAGACTCAAAACAACTAGTCTTATTTTAATATTATTTATTTACTATTATAGTATTTAGGAATATTTAGGATTAGTTTTTATATGTTCAGTTTTCCTTTTCATTTTAGTTTTATTTTGTATTCTTCTTCCACTTTTAGTAATTCTAAAGTTATTTTATGTCATTATTTTTTTATCTTTATCTTATTGTCTTTTTAAATAAATTTTTCATCTAATATTTATATTTTATATAGTTTTTATTTCCAGTGAACACAAATGTTTTTTTATAGTTTCAGGTTGAAGATTTAGGGCCCTATTTTAACGATCTGAAACGCAAGTGTCAAAACGCGAAGCGCAAGTAACTTTGTGGGCGGGTCTCGGCGCTGTTGCTATTTTCCCGGCGGGATAAATGGCTCTTGCGCCCGGCGCAAATCTAAAATGGGTTGGTCTGAAGTAGCTTCATTATTCATAGGTGTGGTTTGGGCGTAACGTGAAATAAACCAATCAGAGCGTCATCCAACATTCCCTTTAAAACAGGTGCGCAAGTTCCATGGAGTCGATTTTTTTTTTCCTGGTTCTTGACGGACAAAACAATTTGTCAGATGTCCTTATATACATATATGTATTGCCACTATTGGGCAAACAGGTCTGATCCTTAATTACTAAAATTAGCCTGAATAATTTGTAAGCTAGATTTATGCCTATTTTTTCACATCTTCGTGGCACACTACAATGATTTCCGTCATCTCATGTGTTAATCTTTTTTATTGTAACAATTTATGATTTGCAAAAATAACTGTTGCATCTGTGTAGATTACATGAGCAAAGTGTATGCGCGTTGTGCACGCTATACATTATGGTCAAGCATGCGCCCTTAAAATAGCATAATGAACAACGCGCCACTGCTTTAGACTAGGTTTTTTCTGGTCAGTGGCGCAATTGTTTAATGGAACAGCAAAATAGCACCAGGGATTGTTTGCGCCGGAACACGCCTCCTTTTTTGCGCTGAACCGCCCAGGGAGCGCAAGTTCATTCACTAGTTTAGCAACGTGCTTCTGTGGAGGGAAAAGCGCGCTTTGCGCGGGTGCAAAATAGGAATGACACATGCGTCGGTGTACAAAGTCAATTGCGCTGGGTGCAAGATAGGGCCCTTAATGAATTTTATTCATCTCTCATAAGTTCTAAGACAAGTATTTATCGTAACTAATTAAATGATTTAAATCAGCATCAAAAGCATGAAAATATATGATATATATTCAATATATCATCCAGTCCTAATATTCAGACGTTCCTTTTTAGTCTCCATTTCAATATAATGGGGTGTGATGACATTGTTATGGAGAAAAAAAACATTACAATTTCTGTAGGAAATAGTTTGGTAGGAGATCTTCACTCTGTCTATGCCATAACCATCACCAATAATCTACGATACTTTAGTAAAAATAAACATCTATGCTGACCGGTCTCTCTTTTAGCAGCACCTTTTTGGTATCAGAAAGGATTGTGGTGTAGAACAAACTACTGTAGAAAGATGATGGTGAAGAATCGCAGTGAGACGAGAAGAAAGGATCAAATTAAAAGTACTTTGGTCATAATGGACTCAGTGTGGAGAGAAGTTTAATGAGGTTTGGACAAAACCTATGTCTGGAGCCACAAGATGCTATGAAAGGCACGGTGACACATCACTATTATATCCTGGGACGTGTCCGCTCATGCCGACTGTCCCCTGATTTACGACAGCCTAGTCCTCCTAACTCCAAACTCGAAACCACAAACCTGCCACCTCACAGTCATTCAGTTCAATGGCCTGGAGAAGAAGCACTCTAAAAGAACAAATGTGGAAAGACTGGGGAAAAATTGACAACACAGATAAAACAAATAGGTATCTGACATCTGCCTCCGGCACAATGTTATAGTTAAACACTGCAACAAACTTCCTCCGTATGTGAGCCGGGAGCGCTAAATTAGTGTAATTAGCTTAGCGCTAGAGTGGACTGACATCAGCACGTCCTGATTTGCGCTCTTGTGCATTTGTGTCCATAAACCCGGAGTCCATAAATCTTTGTTTGACATTGCGGCGAAGGTGTAAATGGCGCTTTCTGAGACGAGAACAAATGGAGAAAACAGGCCCCTGAGAATATGTCAAATGTCACCCTCCAGACATTCGACGAGAGGTCTATTGTTTGTTTTCACGGCTGGTAATAGCATCATTTTTTCCTAATTTTGAATTGGTGTCAGGAATTGTAAATAGAATTGTTATCTGGCAGCCAGATGCAGGCTCTCCCACCTCTGCTCCTTAAGCGATTCTTCTTGTGTCGTGGTAAATTGCATTTCAGCTTGGATTGTTCTGTTTAATTTGTCTTAAGAACGCTGTGAATCTCAAAATGTCTCTCTCTCCCCCACCCACTCCTGTTTTCTCTGTATCTTCTCTCTAGCTATCACATCAGCTCCAACAGAGCTCATTGCCTCCCAGCACTGTAACGAAACTGTTTACGGATGTTGCAAAGACAGCAAGACCGCTGCCCTGGGTGTTGGACTGGCTGGGTGTCCTAGTACGTATAACCATCATTAATCCTGTTTGTAGAATTCTTAAACACTGTCAAACGATAAAACGTAGGAATATGAACAATCTAACATGAGAGGAGAGTACAGGTTATAGGCTCATGAATATTAATAAGATGACATACAATTAGTAGAAGATTTGCTGAAGTAAATAAAAATGTACTAGCCATTAGAAACTGGGCAGTAGTTCATCTTATCCACTGCCGAATCGACCGGTTGGCAGAGGTCTTTGCTTGATCCTGACAAATTTTTGTCTTCACGATGCGGCCAATCAAAACAAAACTCTTGAACTATAAGCATACATTTTCTTCATAATAAACAGAACAAGATATTTATGTTTAATTATCCAAAATGCGAATGGATGAACTTTTACTTTTGAAAGTTGAAAGGTCTAGTATTAAACTTCTGGCCAATTCTAAACGCTTATTTTCTTTTAATGGCCAGTAACAGATAAATGGACAATGTGCTGATGCACTTTGTAACCCAGACCACAATCTAATCTCATAAATTCAAAATATCAAATCCACTGGTTGAGTATATATTATAGATTGTGTACCCTATAAACCTTTCTTTTTCTTTAGGTGTGTGTCAGTGTAACCATTACGGCTCATATGGAGGCACCTGTGACCCGTCCACCAACCAGTGTTCGTGTAAACCCGGGGTCGGGGGACTCAAGTGTGACCGCTGCGAACCCGGATTCTGGAACTTCCGAGGCATTGTTACAGAAGACATGAGTGGCTGCACACGTAAGCATCCCACTCTTCTCTCTTTCCTGGTGATTTGCTTTTGGGACATTTTCTGTTAAATGTGTTAAATGTTCCGTTCTAATCCGAAATCCGAAGTGACAGCCTACTAGTTTAACGTGCGCTCTCCTTCCGGCCTCAAATGTGATTTCTGTCAAAACAAGAGTTTTGAGTTAAGCCTCCGAGCCACTGATGGTAATGGAAACTGCGAAAGAGTGCAACGTGGCTTGACCTGTAAGTTCTGCCTACAGACCAGTAATGCTCTGACACATGCATTTGTGTGTTTTTATGCCGCTACAAAGACGAGGATAGAAAAACAAGAGCGATTGAAACAGTTTGTGCTCTGTCCCAGGGGTCCTCGGAGCATTAGCACATTCTGTACCCACGTTTGTTCTCACCCCAGGGCTTCTTGACCCTGCTTTGAACTCCACCAAGCTGTGGTCATTGACACAGAGCAAGAGCTATTGCTGCAGCTGTGGGGTCACAGATTGGAGCAGCTTCAGATTGCCTGCATGTATTTGGCGGATGTGTGGATGTTTTTTGTCA
>NC_081800.1:15597437-15734667 GCF_963082965.1 Carassius carassius
AACTGTGTCTAAGAGGCATTTTCTAGAGGTAACCATACATAGTTTTAAAAGAAACTTAAGAAAAATAGTGTGACCTTGCAGCAGTAACATTTAAAGAAGAACAGACAAGAGCGAAAAATCAAAAAAATGTAATTCAATTCACGTTTATACGTATAGCACAGAAAATTTAAGAGTAGCTTATCAGTGGTGAAAAAGATGATCAACATGACCCGTGTCCAGTGTCCAGAGAATTGAAGGCATGCAAATTCCATTGCAAGTTAAAGTCCTGTGTTGATGTCCTAAAGCCACAGGGTTATCCGTCAGTCACTCTCAAAATGCATCTTGCACATAAAAGGTTCTGAAGTATCAGTAATTGATGGCTGACCCAATGCCTGTAGCCAGTTTCTGGCCCAGTCAACATCAGAGGATGAAAAAACGCAACATCAAATAGGTCAGTCAACATCTCACATTTTATTGTGCCCCTATTATGCCATTTTGAATACTGCCTTTCATGCTGTGTGTAATGTAAACAATCTGCCAAAGTCATAAAGCCAAATGTGAACAATAAATAAAGTTATTGTCTCCCAAGAGAATTGTCTCTAAACAGCCAAAACGATATGTCAGTAATTCGAATACCACTTCCCTGATGGCTACACATCATGGGGTAAGACATAATGCCTAAAACATAGTTATATGTTCTATAACTTGAACTGCCCTCAAACACTGTAGCTTGTATATGATCATGCCGTGTGCTACGCTGTGGTAAAGGTAAATTCATTTATTTTCAATTATGAAAGATGAAGCGGCAAAGAATCAGTGGTTAAAATTTACAGCAGTACAAGCCCAATATTTTATGTCTTGAAAGATGCCTCATTACCCAGTTTATTTTGACCAGCTGGCTCCACTGAATCACAAACTGTACGAATGATAAACAATAGATATTTATATTTTCAATCAAGCATTCAAAATAGGGAACTATTGCAATGGGCGTATTGTATCGACTAATCACAACATACTGGGCCATCTGGCCAATCAGAGTAGAGAGGGCTCACAGAAAGGAGGGGTTTAGAGAGATGAATCTTAGAACTGCTTCGAACCAATCGAATTAGACAATGACAATTTGCCGGTGAAAACAGTTCCATTCCATTATAATTGAATGCTTTAAACTTTAAACTTGTGATTTCAAATTATGCTGTTCTTTTATGCATTTGACCCAGTTATAATCATGTCATTTTCACTGTATGACCTTTATTAAAGTCTACTGGTGTTACCTTCAGCCATTTTGAATTTGAATTACCTTGACTTGTGAGATTTTCTAAAAGAATTTTCCTTCCTAATTTTTGCATCTTTTCTGCACAGATATTTAGCAAGTGATTTGTTTAACATTTACATCATGTTGACAACTTGTGCTGCACTTGGAATAGAATTGTCTTTAACTAGAGGGTTATTAAAGAAAAAGTAGCTTGAATCATGTTGTAGTTACATTTTCAAGTTGACTAGTTAAAAATCTAAAAAAACAAAAAAACAAACACAGATTCGGTCAATAATCTGGAAAAATCTATGTTTTAATTTTTTTGTAAAATCGCCCAGCACTATACTTTGCATGTGATTTGTCTGTTCAGACAAGTGCAAAAGAAACAGCAAACATGCTGAATGATGAAACAGCAAGAATTCAGCATTACACAGGACAGGGGCACATGATTTTCAATTTTTGCAAATTTGGTATTTATCAAACAACATCAAATACAAGAATACACATACAAGTGAACTGGTTCTGAATGTGAATGTTTGTGCTGGTTTGGAATTAATTCAAATTAAATTATTTACCTCACCAAACAGTTGTCTTGGTGTAAAAAAAGCCTTTAGAGTTTTATGACTGTGTAACATTGCCACTGTCATTAATAATTAGTTCAGTTCAAAATAGTGAAAATTATAAAAATACTTTTTTTTGGACCATTTACATATGATGTCATTGTTGTTAAAACTGGTTTAGAAATTACTTCCTGTAACTGGTAATGATTTACTAAGAAAGCACCTCATCTACATGTTTGTTTTACACCATTTTAACTGATATATTTCCTGGTTATGCAGTCAACAAAACAGAGGTGCAAGCCAAGAAGTCTATGAATTTATGTTTCACCCAGCTGTTTACTGATAACTAGGGTTGGGTATCATTGGAATTTGATCAACTCTGATTCCGACAAACATCTGTAAAAACAGTAAAAGTTGACTGGGTGACAAGTAATGATGAATGGCAGCAGAAGCATGTTTACTGTTGCTGACTAACTACTTCATTTGTAATCAGTATCCATTGTTACTGAAAAACCTAGGTGATCACCAAGACCACCAAAAACAAAGTTATCACATGCCATTACATCAACATGTGGATCAAGTCCAAAAATCAACAACAAGTTTTGAATTGAAGCAATGCTAAGACATGTTTGAAGCCATGTTATTTCTGTGCCACTTTTCAAAAAGGTTGCACAAATCTACATTAGCCAAACAGATAGTCCAGACTCAAACTGACGCTGCTGGGTGTGCCAAAGTTGCTGTGTCAGTCTGATCGAAATGCTCAAACAAATAAAGCAATGTCTTATAGTGTCACAGAGCCCCAATCTATACATTTTTACTTGCCTATTCAGATTCATTTAGGATAAATTATATTAACATTGAAAATTGCACATAAGCACATAATAATTTAGTCTTCAAAAAGAAACAAAAGTGCAATATTTTGGAGCTAGTACAAGTTTTGAGCTAGTTGACGGAACAGTCACCATGTCTTTTCCAGTCAGTGGTGCTTTTTAGGTGCTTTGCCACTAAAAATGTTACATTTGTAGATCTTTTGCATCCATTTTTATGCCTTGCAAACTTATATGTCTGATTTTCTGTGATGTAATCTACAACGCTTTAGAAAAATCTGCAGATTTTAGAGAAAGATAATACTATCTAGCTGGCTAACAGATGTGGTTTTGTTGAAATTGCAAAAGTGATGTGGTAGTCTTGAAAGCTCAGTTATGAAGTATTGGAAAATATAAACCAATGTTTTGCACAATATGCTTTCACTTTCCAGCAAAAGTGTTTATAATTTTATAGAGTTACTATGTAAATAAATATCCAGCTTGTTTCAATTATTTGTGTAAAACAAAAAAGATATTTGGAAGAATGCGGGTAACCAAACAGTTGCTGGTCCCCCAATGATGGTGAGCAAATGATGACAGACTTTTCATTTTTCACATTTATATATATATATATACACACATTTATATACACACACACACACACACATACATATATATACATACATATATATATATATATATATATATATATAGTACATTAGTATATAGTACTATATTTATATCTATGTGGTGTAACGTGGGTGTAACAGTACGCAAAAATCAAGTTTCGGTATGTACCTCGGTTTTAAAGTCACGGTTCGGTTCATTTTCGGTACAGTAAGGGAAAGAAATGGAAACATTAAACTGCAGGTTGTTCATTACTATAAACTTTTTTAACAATTTGTTTACTTTTTAATAAAATATATATAAAATTTAAAAAGAATAAGAAATAAAATACTGCTGCAAAGTTCTCCACTAAATAAAATACTCTCAGTCTCAAACCAATATCATAATAAAATATAATGAAAAATATAAATAAATAACTATGATTACAGTGCAGCATTACCAATCCCAGCTTGTAGGCCTGCTCATATTTAAAAAATATATAAAACTTTTCCAAAGTGTAAAGTTGCAGCATCAACAGTTTCAGTTTTTAGACCTGCTCAGATTTCGTTATTGCGTTGGACCGATCGGAATTAAGAGAAAAGGTCTGTTTAAATGCAGACGGGAGCTGCGTTTGAATTACAATCGTTTTTTCCTAGTTGTAGTGATGTTCACACTCCCGTCAATACTGTTGACGGTGTCCTTTATCAGTAGGCTTTATATTTATGCTCAACATGAAGTATAGATATTGTTGTAGTGAAGACAAGATCCTGGTCTGTCGGCGGTCTCCCTCTATGTCACCTACAGTAGCAGCAGCGCGCCAGCGCCGCGTCAGGCACAATTCTGGTGTGTAAAGACACAGAAAACGCGAGGCAGCCGTCACGCAACTGACACGCAGCAGAAACGCCACGCTCACACCACGCAGCCAGTGTGTCGCCGGCCTTAGAATCAGCTGCAGGGCGGGATTTGGAGACTTCCGCCACTTAATATATTCGTTTGGAAATACGAAAATGTACCTATGTTCCGCGCACAAAATATTGCATTCGGTACACACGTGCACCGTACCGAAAGCCCTGTACCGAAACGGTCGGGTACGAATACACGTACCATTACACCCCTATAATATAAAGTACTGTGCAAAAGTCTTATGCCACTAGTATTTCCACCAACAAAAAATGGTTTTAAGTCAGTTATTTCCAGAGGTGGGTAGTAACGAGTTACATTTACTTCGTTACATTTACTTGAGTAAGTTTTTGGGGTAACTAATACTTTTCGGAGTATATTTAAAGATGGGTACTTTATACTCTTACTTGAGTAAATTTTTTGGGGAAAATCTGTACTTTTACTTCGTTACTGTGGGCGACGCTGCTCTCGTTACTTTATCTTAATGCAATAAATGTTATAAATGCTTCAGTTTATTCCAAACGCGCCGTCTACTATTCTCTGGGCAATGAGCGATGCCCATTCGCGAATGATTCATTTCTTTTGAGTCAATTCTGTTCAAAGACTTGATCAAACCAATTGGCAAACGAGTGAATTGGTTCATGAATCAGTTTGAATGAGTCGTTCAGTTCCCTGCCGCACGCGCTGAGCATCTGAAGCGGTTCACTTCACTCAGAGTTGTAACGTTTAAGAATATCAGCAGCGTTGAAAACGTGGCTATGGAACTGCACTGAATAGAAAGCAAATCTGCAAAGGCTATTATTTGCTAGCGATGGAGATCCTTATTAGATGAACACCGCGTGTGCTGTCTACTGTTTAACAGGTAATAACTTGGGCTACATTCGATTACAGCACACGATACCACTGTGACATTACTTTGTTGTAACGTTACGTGTGTGGCTTATAACAGAGGGGAGTCAAGTTGAATGCAGCTTCCAAAAGACAAAAAATAGCCGATTAAGATTTTATTAATTTTAATACAATCACACCGTTGCGAGTATGTTCAGCAAGTCATAGCCTATCATCAGCTGCTTCAGATCTGTGATTGCTTGCTGGCGCTGAGCCAGAGACAGATGTGTTTTTACAGCGCTGCGCATTATAACCAATCACACATGATTCTTTTGAGCTTATTAAAGCATTGGCCAATCAGAGGTGTTCCGATGAGTCATCGCTAAAATGACGGTGCTTCCTTCACTCGCTCACTGACTGAATACCTCTTTCTGGCGAATTCTCTCGTCAGAAACAACAAAGTGCAGATGTGTGTACGAATCTTTAATTAAGATATTGATTTCACAGTGTTAACAGTTTCAGTGATTTAATGGGAGTTTCTGAGAGTGATTGAAATCTAGATTGTCAGTGAAAATGATCTTTAATAATGTAAATGTTATTTGCTCTCTTTCTGAACAATGAAAGATTAGTAGCAATATTTATATCACATTAACTTTCAATGTTAAATTCACATTTAATATAAAGTCAGTCATATTAAAAATATGTTATGGCATGACACCTATATCTGTTACTTAAGTAAACAGACAGGGTTTTATAATAAATTACATAAACTGGAGTAAAGGCTGATGAAATATATACATTTATACACGCACACATACATTACATACATTTTATCTATATATCTAAATAAAAATAGGCTCAGTATATATGACCCAAAGTAACTAGTAACTAACTACTTGAGTAGATTTTTTATCCGATACTCTTTTACTCTTACTCAAGTAACTATTCAAGACTAGTACTTTTACTTTTACTTGAGTAAATATTTCTAGAAGTACTTTTACTTTTACTTGAGTACAGTTTTTGGGTACTCTACCCACCTCTGGTTATTTCTATGTTTTGCTGTGTTAGTGTGTCAGTAGTAAATATATTAGTTTACATTTCCGAACATTATTTTTGCCATTAATTGTAATAACCCAGTGAGATTTTTGTTTTCACAATGATACTGACAGAAGCCAGTGCTCCACACAGAGATCTGATCTAATCATCATCCAGTCTGTCTGGAATAACATGAAGAAACAGAACAAACTTGGACAGACTCAATCCAGAAGAACTGTGGCAAAGTGTCCAATACACTTCAAGAAACCTACATGCAAAGCTACCTGAAAAACAATGCACAAGTGCACCTAGGACAAAAGCATTTAACGCATAGTGTGGTCACACCAAATGTTGATTTAATTTAGTTAAGTTAATAGAAGTTCATTAATAAAATGTATTTATGGCATTATTTTTGACGGCATCCTCACTTTACAGAATTTTTTTTACACAAGTGCCTTAAACTTTGCGCAGTACTGTAGCTTTGCAGGTTTCCTGAAGCGTTCTGGAGATATCGCCATAGTTCTTCTGGATTGAATCTGTCTCAGTTTGTTCTGTTTCTTCATGTTATTCCGGACAGACTGAATGATGGGGAGATCAGATCTCTGTGTGGAGCACTGGCTGCTGTCAGACTCCTTGAGATTTATACATCTGAAAGCTGAATAAATAAGCTTTCCATTGACATATGGTTTGTTAGGATAGGACAATATTTGGCCGAGATACAACTATTAAAAAATCTGAGGGTGCAAAAGAAATCTACATACTGAGAAAATCGCCTTTAAAGCTGTCCAAATAAAATTCTTAGCAATGCATATTACTAATCCAAAATTATTTTTTGATATATTTACAGTATCTTTACTTAATATCCTAATGATGTTTGGCATAAAAGATAAATTGATAATTTTAACCTATACAATCTAAAAATATACCCCAGCGACTAAAGACCAGGTCCAGGGTCATGCGTGTGTGTGTGTGTGTGTGTGTGTGTGTGTGTGTAAACTTCAGACTTCAAACCAAACCAGCTAAATCTGTCTGTGATTCTGTTGCTGTTAAATGAGACTTATCAGGCTCCTATGAAAATAAGGCATTCAATAACTGACGAGTAACCTTTTCTTTGCCATTATAGAGAAATTACAGAACCTAAACATAGTAGCCTGATAAAAATGCTTATTTAACAGCAACAAAATCTCAGAAAAATCTCAGACAGAGGTTTCTGCATCTGAAGTCTTCATATTATATATACACATAAAACACACAAACACACACACACACATTTATGTACTGCCATCGATATGCTAAAGAAATGCTAATGCATCAAGATGCTTTACTGCACTTACCTGCCACTGCCGCTACTGCTGGTGCTACTGACAGAGTCAGAGCTGGAGGAACGACTGTGGGATCCTGAGCCACTGTGGGAGCGTGCCGGGCGTGCTGCTTGACTCGGCAGCCTCTGTGGTGATGGATTGTGTGATTGCGAAGAGTGTGGCGAACGACTGCGACTGTGGTGGTATGTCCTTTCTACTCGTCTGCCTCTTTCTTCTCTGTATAAATCCCGATGGACCACACTGGCTAGTGTGAACGCTTCACGGGCACGGGGCTCATAGCGAGTCTCTGTAGTCTCAAAACGACTAGGGCTCCGGCTTCGTGAACCATAGTAGACAATGCCTCCCGGTGTTGAGCCGCCACTTCCTACTCCAGCAGTGCTGCTATTGCTTCCACCAGCACCGGTGCTTCCTGCAACACTCCCTGCAACACCTACACTGGCCCCTGATGAGCCGCCTCCAATGCTGCCACTGGCAGAACTGGCACTCCCGCTGGTTCCACTGAGGGCCCGGTCCCTAGAGTCTCTGTAATAATCAGTCTCATAGTGACGCTGGCGATCGAAACCACTGCTGTTGCTGCTACTACGCTCATGGTGTCCATAGGCACTGTGATCGTAAGAGCGCTCCCGACCGTCCGCAGCCCTACATGACAAGAAAAGGGATGGAGGATGGCAAAGAAAAATGGAAAGAATGAAATGAATGTTATTTTTATTCCTGACAGGCATACGAGTCAAGTGACATGCGTTGAAGAGTGATTTAATCAAAACACAGACTGCAAGTGCATGTTGGAAAGATGCTGTCTTGGACTTTTCTTTTACTGTAGCACTCAACACAAATATAGATACCAGGACAGGACAACTTGTATTTTTATTTTATTTTTATTAAGTCTTTTTTTGCAATTTACTCTTTTGGCATTTCGGAAATCAAACTGATTCCATATTCAAAAACAAAGGGGAAGAAAATTATGCATGAAAAAGTCATGCATGTCATGGTCAGTCACATTCCAAGTTACACAGGGTAGAGAATTGTTTTTTTTTTTTTAAAGAAGATTTATTTTACAATGGCAACTTACAATTTTCTATATAATTAAAATGTACTTAATTTTCTTATTCATTAACCTACTGTTTTTTATGTGTCTTTTTAGTGAGAAATTGTAATTACATTACAATAATAGATGTCCAATTAAATATAGTTAACTTCTGTATTACCATGAATATAATGAAGCAACTATGTCTTTTTATTAGAAATTCTAGACCTATTTCCCTCCAATATAGCATGACATAACTGCGTAATACCGACTCATTTTGTGATTTAATTAACTATCAGGAATGAGGTTTCATGAATACAACGAAGTCGATCTCAAAGAATAAAATCAAAGCCACAGGTTATAAAAACTCATTTTTTGAATAAAGGTATTTTATGATGAGACACTTAAACATAATTTATTCTGGTCATTCTGCAGAATAATGATTAGGGGTGCTCCGATTTACCAGCTACCGACTACTATCGGCCGATAATCACGTTGGGATGATTGATCGGTGGTCTCTAAAATGGCCGATCTCCAAAAAAAAAACCTATATCTAAAGCTTATGACGCTGCCATGAGAGGTTTGGCATGACATGCAGCGGCACCATCTCAGTCTCTGTCCAGTGTTGGTGAAATTATTATAAATAACTTAAAGTAAGTGCTCTCTCTCTCTCAAAATAATGACTTCAAATCACCACACATCGCATCCGTCTATAAGCATTGACACAGGAATTGTCACTTGCATAATCGAGGCAGTGTCATATCATCACTAAAGTTTATAAATGGCATTACTTTTTTATTCTTGCCAGTGTTTAACCATTCAGTGCTCACAGGCTCTCCTGGAGACTCCTCATGCACACTCGTGGTGCACACATAATGCCGGGTTCACGTTACTCCATTTGCAGTGTGTATGCTGTGCGTATTTTTTCTGCGCTCATGTTAGCGGATTAAACATTCACACACTGCACACGGTTACGGTGTGGCAGCGCATCTGTAGCAGTGCAGTGATCGTTTCAGTGAGTCTATTGTTGTGTTGCAAGCACTGCATTAAAAGTAACAGCTCATTGTTTTTAGTAAATATGAACATGGATTGGCACAAAAATGTAGTAATTACACCATAAATTAATATTAGTAAAGTCTACTGTGTTTCACAGTCAACACATATGGCCTTTTGTCTAGGTTTAAAGGGAAAGAGCACTTTTAGATTAACAAAGCAATAAGATGGCACTCATGGAGGTAGAAAAACAAAGTTTTATATGAACGCAGGATTGCTTGTAATAAAAATGTAAATGCAAAAGGAAAGGCAGTAGGGCTGACTATTTCTGTGAATGGTTAGTTTGGGATAACGTAAGAAAAGTAGTTTAAATGTTTTGCCACTTGCTTGAGCAACTTAATATATAGAAGTAAATGCAAAAGTAAAAAGCATTGAATAATGTGTTGTTTATATTTATTGTGTATTACTTATTGTGTATTATGTATTACTGTATTGTGTAAAAAAAAATTGCAATGCTGAAAAAACATTTTCAGTGACAATATTTGGATTTGAAATCAAACTAATGGATAAATGTTGTGTTTGTGGTAAACAGTCACGGGTCAGTAGCGGACTTCTGTGTGAAAGCACAGTTTGTGCCGATTCCCCTCTCACAAGAGTCACCTAAGAAGAGAACTCCCCCCATTTTCAAAAATGAAATTCAGCCCCTGAATAAATGTCTAAAAATCCTGATTGGAGTATCACTATATGTAGTTATAAATGATAAAAAGAAGGCTTTAAAAAGATCTGCATCTGTGATCGTAACGGCAGATACTGCTTTCTGTGATCGTCCTCAAAAATCCTGATCGGAGCAACCCTAAAAATGATTAATGTGGAGAGCAATTCTCAAGCAATTCTCTTTTTTTTTTTTAAAGAGGAACAAAATAAACCCTAAAGAAATGGAATTAGTGAAGGGGACGCTAAGGCACACTAAACTCTATTCTAGCTTCACTTTAACATCCATTTTGAAATGCATGAACATTGTAGTTTCAGTAGTCCTTTGCAAACTCTGAACACATGCAATCAGTCCACAACCCTTCTTGAGCAGTAATATTTTTATATTTTAAAAATGATATATTTACTAAAATGAGTTCTGCTCAATTTATAAAATGCATAACTGTTTTAATCTACCTGCCGGTTTTTCTAAATCTTACATTGATAATTTTATCAATTTAATTATAACAAATAACATTTACAAATTACAAATAAAAATTATTTCAAATAAATTACTTTTTCAAACTTTAATAGTCTTCAGTGTGCAACAGAAAATATTAATAACCAATAATCTACAAAAGGTAGTCTGTTACAATGATATTACCATAGTTAAGAAGTGTTCAACCTGGCAACAGAGCTACCAATAGTTACTTTTTTTTTTCTTTTTATTGTTATAAGTTCATATGTACTGTGCAGTTGTCTGTGTTATAAACGCACCCACAGTGAAAATTAATTTCCTCTTTGAGGAAAAATAAATTATCTATTAATCTTATTAATAATATAGATAATAATGAGAATAAACTAATATTTTGCAAAGTTATACTGACCATTAATAACTGCATGGTTGCCAAGCAACAAAACAAATTTACACATTAATATATTAGCTATAAGTAAATTCTGTCATTTGTAATCACTAAAAGGTTGAAATGACACCTGACAAATTACATTTATAGCTTGAGATGCAGCTTCTCCAGAATAAGCATTTGTTAGTCATTGACAGTGAGTGATAATGAGCATGTAGCAACAAATCTGACCTAGTAAATCGGTTTGGTTTCCATTAGAAACAGATGCTTTTGTTTAGTGAAACCAGCTGTGTAACTTGACTGTGATCAACCTTTACAGTACATATAGTCCACTCCTGTAATTTCCACAAGAACTGACAAACAGTGGTGACACATTGCATCACAACACTCCACAGCTCATTTGCCATCTCCTCCATTTCCATAGAGCTGTTATGTGTTTGGTCAGCTTTGCTGTATTCTTTAAAGTAATTTGAACCTTTAATATGCCTCAAACACTATTCAAATTATTCACATAGGTAAAGCAGAGAGGCAAAAAGCCAGGGAGTGTGAAAAAGAGTGAGAATCAGGAAAGGGACAGCAAAGTGAGGTAAAAATCTGCAAATGCCAACAAGCTACTAAAAACAGCCTGTTTAACAGCTACATCTGTTAGTGGGAGATGGGGAAAAGACAGGGGATCAAACTAGAGGTTAGAGAACAGCTAATATACACAGGGCAGAACATACCAACCTTTTCAGACAGCGGTAACCCGACCTACAATTCCAAATACAATTTAGGGAGACAGAACTTTGTGAGCAAAAAAAGGGGTTAAAAATGTAGAATGTAAAAAATGGTAAGAAAAAAAAAACGAAGTAATCCTTATCTTTCAGGATCCAACAGAATAGTTTGGCAAAAAAGAATCCATGCTTCTTAAAAAATAAGTCAATATCAATATGCAAAAAGCGTATGGAGGTAAAAGTCAGGAGGTAGAATGTCCAACTCAGGTAAGTGCAAAAAAATCCCCATCAGATCAAAAACAGGCAGGCGAAAGATGTCAAAACATATAAATCCATAATGCTGTTCTTCATTCAGCATTACTTGTGTTCTTCATTGTCAACGAAAAGTCTTTGAAAATGTTTTTAAAAAATATGAAAATGCAAAACTTGAAACTTCAAATCTGCATGATGCCTCTGTCCTTTTAAATCCCTCTTCAGTGCATTAAAAAAATCTGATTCAATTATTTAAATCTTATCCCATCTCCTCAAGGCTGAAAACAGTTAAGTTCTTTCATATCCCATCAGAACAAGGTAGCAATGTTCTAATCGCTGTGAATGTTAATAATCCAAGTCAACTCTGAAAACATGGGGATTCGATAAATGTTTTACAAATCCCAGTGGAATCTTCATAGATGTTTGGAAAAAGAGATAATCCATTGGCATTGCAATAGTCCATTAGGAGAAATCAACTTTCTTCTTAATTGTAGTGTATCCAGAGTCTGCTGTAGTCCCGGATCCATTATGGGGCTTTGTAATCCAAAGAAATATTTCACATCCAAACTGAGAAGTCTTCAGCCCCACAACAGCAATACCTCCATGCTTTACTTTGTGGATCCAAAAAAACAGTTCTTTCTTCAGTATATTAGACCAAATACTACTTTAAATCCATTCTTTTTTCTTTGGCGTTTACGAAAAAAGCAAAAATGAACTTAAATGGTTGAGAAATAAGTAATGAATAAATAAAGAGATTTGCTCACTATGTTTCTGTCACATTCTACCATGTTGATCAATGGCAGAAGTCTCCCATGTAATTAACAGCCAAACCCTAACACCACAAATAATTCCCCCAAAAACATATATATATAGAAAAGAAACTGTAGTGATAGAACATCCTTGTCATTGGGTAGTATTAATCCAGTGTGATTAAGAATCCAGAGAATACCATCCAGAGCACTCCAGATCATGGAAGGGAACTGATCCTAAACCACCCATTTCAATAATCCAATTACCAATCAATGGGTCTTAATTGTTTAACACCGTAATCGTGTTACAATAACAGAGCAAAAACACATGATGTAAGACATTAATCCACCTTGGGCGGTACAGTACTCCAGAATAGGGCAATTCCAGGTAAGGCCGCAGTCAAGGATTCACATTGGTTTCCAGAAATCCCGGAATATTTTGATATCCAAAACATGCCCTGGATTCTCTTGGCAGCGATATCCAACTCTGAGAGAATCCCCATGCAGAGGTACGCTAATCTCTACATAATTATAATGAATTTCGGTGCATGATCACCATGCTTTGACAAACTTCAAAACTGGCTCGCTTTACATGGTGAGTGATGACAGACCTCGACCATCAAAGTTTGATGCCCAAATTAATACCCTCCAGAGTGTTCTCTTAATTTCCCTTATGTCACCCACCCCCAAAACAATAAATCAGCCCAATTAATGACGGAAATAACTGGGAGGGAGAGATGAGTTACGAGAAACGAATGGTCCCCCGCCTTCAGAAAAACTATGTCCACTTACCCGTCTAGTCTGCGTTCAAAGCGTCCCTCTCTGCTGTGGAGTGACACAGGAGGCCCATACACAGGGCCCCCCGCCCCCCTTGTGAACCCTGAAACATCCCGCCCACGAGTGGCTATGGACAGGCTATCATCCAGGCCTCGAGCTGCACTGGGAATAGTTCCTGGCTCATTGTAATCGGTGCGTAGGTCCCTGTCTCCCATCTTGTTGATAGAATTATGAGCTTTCTGAGCACTCTTAATGTCCACAAAATCCACAAAAGCTGCCACTCCACCCTCCGATCCACGTTTCGGGAGCACCTTGACACTCTCCACACGTCCATACCTAAAAAAGCAAAGAAATTGCCAAATTAATTGTAGCCAACACAGATGCACTGCATGATACTTGCAATCAATTATGCTGATAAGAATAACCATCTACATCCAATCCACAAAGGGCTGATAAATAACAAACCTGCATGCCAGTCATTTGTGCAATATGTAAATAAGTCTATTCAAATAAAAACAGCCTGCCTTCTGCATCATCACACAAAAAAGTACCACTGTATGAGTAGTATCAACCATATGCCAGTAATATCTCCCTTCATTTGAATACATCCAATAATCATGACAGGAAAACAAATATCAGATTTTGATAACCTGTTTCTGGTGCACCACAGATTTGAAAAAAAACCAACATAGTCTCTTCCTAGCATTAAAGGGGTCATGTGATTTAGCTAAAAATAACATTTTGTGTGTTTGCTGTAATGAAATGTGATTATGCAGTTTAGGGTTCAAAAAACACATTTTTCACATACTGTACATTATTGTTTCTCCTCTATGTCCCGCCTTTCTGAAACGCGTCGTTCTTTACAAAGCTCTGATTGGCCAGATATCCAGTGTGCTTTGATTGTGAATGCCAAAAGTGTGTGACAGAAATGTTACGCCCCTTGCCATACTGTGATGCGTGTCCCAGTCAGAACACTGGTGCGACACAACAAAAATGATAAAACCCATTGCAAAGAGTCATTTGTTGCATCCAGTGGGGACATAATTATTGATGATAAAGACACTGTGTTGTTACGCACTGCGTTGCATCGCGCCGCATAAACATAAAACAATGTCTCCATTTGTGATTGGATAACGACAAATGACAAGCGCTACTCTACACCAGCGGTTCTTAATTCCGGTCCTCGTGCCCCCCAGCTCTGCATATTTTGCATGTCTCTCTTTGTTAACACACATGATTCAGATAATCAGATTGTTAGAAGTGAGCTCCGTGCATGGACTGTGTTCCCATTGACACGGTCCCTACACAGTGTTCATTGCTCCATTGTGCTGTACAATGTCTTCACACACAGGCAAGTGTGACATCATATACCTCTGTAAATAAATACAATTTAAATTCACGTCTCGCACACATCAATGGACTTTGAATGGAACATATACGTTTGCTTGGAACAGGAATCATGGAGGAATATCCTGTGATGTCTACTTCGCAGGGCACTTACATTTGAATAGATCAAATGTCTGCAGCCATAAGAGAAACATACAAAATGTGCAGAACAGATGGGGGGGGGGGGGGTTGGGGGGGGGGGTTGGGGGGGGGGGTGAGGACTTAAATTGAGAACCGCTGCTCGTTTGAATCATCAGTGGTAAATCCTTTACATATGAAAACGTACTTACAGACTGAGAGTCAGGACAGCCAGCACTGTAGTCTACTCTCCCAGGATCAAAAAACAGTCCTCCATAAAATGTGCTGCACACATTCGAATATTTAGGTTTAAACTGTTCTGGAACAGTGTTGTAAATGCAACTTAACCACTGATTTCTAGTTGTGTCCACTTTTGGAAAGCAAAACATTCACGTTCACAATGAAACACAGCATCTCCACAACATGGTGCTGGCAACAACATCGTGATGTAGACATGTGGGGGCGTGTTTAAACAAGCCGTTTTTGGAAGGCATGGACGAGTCTTAACTTTTATAAAGAATATCTCTTTGGATTTGAGACTTTAGTCTTTGCAGCTTTACAGATCTTCTTTAGGCACCAAACTGATAACACTCCAAAGAGAAAGAAAAACTTGAAATCGTATCATATGACCCCTTTAAGATCGATGTACCATTAACCAATACATATACGAATGCCAGGATTCAGTCAAATGTCATAATTCTGTCAAATCATTCAGGCTTGAAACTTCATTTGGATGTCTTGATCTTCCCTATGTACCTCTTTTGGACGTTTAACAAGCGTACATTATTTTTCACTTTAAAATCCTTGAAACATGGTGCTTGCATAAGCTTCAAGTAACTATACTACACATTAATTTGCTGTCAATCATCAAAAAAAACCATGCGTAAATCGATCACAGGTGTACATGGGGATTAAAACTACACTTGGTAAGCAAAATATGAAAATGAGTAATAAACAACAGGCATTCAAATGGAAGCTCTAGGTGAGCAGCTGTCTGACACACCAGTTCTCACACTCACATCTCCGTCGCCATTTTACAAACCTATTCACACTGCTTATTCATTCTCGCGTCCCCCATCTTCAAGAAGTACCTCTGCAGCACTGACCTGAGCTCTGACAGTCACCGTGCACAAATCACTTCGGGGTACTTAAATGTTGCATTTATTTACATTGAAGCATAATAGATCTGCATGTATTTCCCTTATACAACAAAAAACAATTTCTCCTTTAATATTCCGTCACAACTGAGCGTGAGCGCGATTTATTTAGTTCCCGTTCAAGGGGCTGACCGTCATTACCACAATTCGGAGCTAAATAGAACAAAAGCCTATCGTTGAGACAACAAAGCGGTTGGTAGATGAATAAATTATTTACACAAATCTCATATGCGTGTTCGACTCGCAAAGTAATGTCTTGTTATTCAGTGTTATGTTCATTAACTTCAGCTTGGAAATCTCCAGCACAATACAAACTATTTATACAACCCAACAAAAACCCCATTGTGATGAGTTTGATCACACCTGCATTTTTTTCAAAGACTACATCTGTGTGTTTTGACTATTTGTACAGACACGAAACAGATAGACAATGCATGTGTGGTCACTAAAGTCGTTAGACAGCCTTTGGTCAAGTAAATCTTATATGTATATATTTTTACAATGCGCATGGTTTTAAAGCAGCTTTAAAGAAGAACATAACGTTAATGTTTATAATACCTTCATGTATTCGTCGCATGGAGCTGGGCGATTATATAGGTTACATTTTGCAAACAATCATGTAGTTGATACTTGCAATGCAGTTTCGCTTTACTTGGGCATACTGCATGTATATGTATGCGGATAAAGCTGGATGTATTTAGAAATCTAACATTTTATAGAGAACTGTGCGATATAGTTAATGTTTTGGGACGATATAAAGTCAAATGTTTTCGACGTGTAATACACGATATTGCGATGTCACTACTGAGGGAAAAATCTCACCACGCTTTTTCAGATGAAGACAGACTCGCACCATTTAGCTCCAACAAACCGTGTTATTCTGATTTAGTTACGCCTTCCAACCGAAGCCAGGTTGTAACTTATGAGTGAATTCATTGAAAAACGACACCTTGCATTACCTGAATCCATACAGGTAAGAAATGGGCATAAAACCCCCTAAGATATGAGGGTATAACGTGCAGATATGGATTGTTTTGAACTCTAGATGTTTCTTTTAACACTAAAGATCACATCTTGCTGCCATGCTAAACAAAACATTTCACCTCACCGCCATACATACACAAACTTCTGGCTGACAACTTAAACGTCGTATTGGTGCAGTAATAGGAACCGTCGCCAGGTTTATATAATGCCATAATAATTTGCAGGTTGGCACATTTTCATACATAAACTCGTCTTGAAAGTATCCCCACACTGCTATTGTTTGACTTCTTGTGGATGCAGCCACTGACGGTCAGCGCTCGCCTGACATTCATGACATCTGAGCCGAGGAAGCTCAAAACAACACCCACTGTAATGCCTTCAGTAGTACAGACATCATTTAACCCATTCAACTCGCTCGCAGTATTTTTTTTCAACCATCGATCAATAAACGTTACTACCTTTAAGATGTGCTACTAACATCTGAGTTGCAAATTTGAAAAAGCAAGCCGAAGCCAATAGTTATGCAGCTACATGTAATGCGCTTGTATGCGACCCTCCGTGCTAATTAGCAACCTAGCGACTGCGACTCTCGAAAGCTAACTCACTAGCCAGCGTACGTTAAGTGAGCCAAAACAAGCCAACTCAATAGCAGCGTCGCTGCGAAAGTTGTGGCACACATTTAAGCTGTTTAACTCTGCACCGGTGTGCTGCTATTGTTTCCCCCCAAAACACTTGAAGGAAGCACATTGCTGGATGTTGTCTCGGCAAATCGTCACTTACCGTTTGAAGTGCTCGATAATCTTTTCCTCTCGTACGTTTTCTGGTAAATTCCCCACCCATAAATGTCTGGTTTCCCGGACCATACTGCGTTTTGGTGTCCCCCGATCATACAGAAGATTTTACAGTGTTAAATCCGACTGACTGAGTGTGGTGGGGCAAGTAGTTCCTCTGACTCGACACTACGATTGGACCCGCTTGCACTTGAAAGCTGTGTTGACTACGAGAGCCTGAACCTTGCTGTCGAGGAGCGCGCTCCGGTTCATGACGAGATCGCGCATATGCAATAAGCACTCGGAATTCCACATGGATAAAATCGGACATGACATATTTTATTGTAAATCACTTTGAAATGTAAAAACATTCATGTATATTGGATAAATGCCCTGTGTACGCTTGCGATGTAAAAGTCAGACTTGGTTTCCTTTGCTTTAGTTTGAAATTTGACAGCCTATTTGTAGAACGTGACTTTAAAATGCAAGTTAATCGTTATCGTGGGTTGTAAATGTATGAGACTTGTGGTTTACCGCAAACTTTTTATCCGCGAGTCAGTGGCTGGACGGTGTTGACAGTATTATTTGTTTCAGTAAGTTACTGCTGCTTTGTGTACGTTTGCACATCCATTTGTTTTCCAAAAATCCAGGTGGGAACTGTCTGTTTGATATACGACTTACAAGTCAAAACAAAAGACATGGCGAGATCCTCTGTAGCTACTCAAGTGAACTAGTGTATTTAGAAGAAATAACTTATTCAACTGGATTCTCTCTAGATGATAATAATAGTTTCATATGTATCTGTGGGAGATTAGTGGTCGGACATCTCCCAGTCTTAACTACAACGACGAGAACGATGCCTTTAGCGTGATTAGTTACTGAAGACAACCATCGCGTAGAATGTAAGCTTAATAATTAATGAGTAGCTAAAGCCTGTTTACATAAAAGGATCAACTGTCCAAAATTTAAATAAAGGCGATGATTAATCACCTTGTTGCAATCAAATGCTGTACTGAAGAAACACCCAAATATAATTTCCAATCATAAAACATTTCCTTATTAAAACAAACATTTGACAGTTTTCCAACTATGCACGAGGCGTGAGATCTGATGCACGCATGCGCCAGAATGCGGCAAAACAGGGACCGCAATGGATGAATGGCGCGTGCGCTTTACACGCCCACATAGAGTTTTGACAAAGAGCAATTACAAACCCTCAGACTGGCAGAAAATTCTGGAACTTGTACTGAGGTGGAGCTGGTTCTCAAACTGGATCTTGAGCAAGCCACATAATCTTCAGATTCAGTCTTGAGGCTTCACTGGAATTGCATGGACTTTCTGGATCTGCCTAAATCCTTAATATTTATGGAATAGAACTAATAAAATGTAATTCTTTGACAGTGGATTTGGGATTGGTTGCACGTTGGAAATACAAACGCGCACTTTAGGCCTAGACAATATTGTTGCATTTATACAATAAATGAATCCCCTGGATACTTGGACAACAATACTATTCTTTTCTTCTTGTTTCCAAGCCACACAAGACGGTGTGGCAAACTTCTAAGGACATGAAGACATATTGCTAAAAAAAATAATTATAATGTGTTTATTCGACAGAGGAAACAACGGGATTATAAACAAAACAGCGACAGAATGTGGAATGCGTTTGAGAGAAATGTTTTGTGCTTGTGTATTGGAGCGCTTTAAAACACCCTGGAGCAGCCTCACCGTGGAGAATAAAACACTTGCAGATTGCATGCCCGCGTCACAAACAGAACACACACCCGATGTTCTTGAATGTTCAGATGTTAATTTTTGGCGCCAGTTATTGAAAGAATGTTCTTTGAAATATGACGCCATTTTGAGCATAACCTAGTGTAGAAAAAAAACAACACAACAAAAGAAATGACAGCGCCACGGCCATTTTGTTTCCAGTGGAGCTATTTTGGGTTCAAGTTCAGTATAACTTCTTTAGCACTTGGAGGTTTCTAAGGGCTCAAAAATGTTACAAGACAACACGCATTTATTTAGTGAGTGTAATTGCTACTTTGAACTGTTTTGTTGTATTAGTTACCTTTATTATAATGCCTGGGTGACCCTAGCAAATACAACTATCTGTTACTATCTGTTCCTATCCAAGGCATAGATAATCAGAATAAATATCGTTTGTGGCAAGAATTTAAATGTAATTTAATCACGTTAAGTTCTCTAATTACATTTTTGATTAAACAAAAGTATTTAGGTATGGAGGGAATGCAATTCATTGCATACATACAGGTATTGAATAGTTATATTTATTATAATGGAAGGCATTCATAATATTTTTTATGCAGTACTAAAATGCAACTGGAGTCAAGCTAAATGGATTTTAAATATTAATAATCTTTACTAAAATGTGAATTTTTCAGACAAACAACAGACCCTCATGGGATTGGGTTTACGACCTAGATTGTATTTTGAAGAGAATGTGTGTGTGTAGTGTGTACAGTAATAAATAGGCTTATACATAAGTCAAGTTTGTTTTCATCCAAGCCTAGTCCAGTTTCCTTTCCAATGTCCTTTGTTCCTCCCATTTTCCGTGGCTTTTTAATGGACCTTTAGACACATAGGTGACATGCTGTGAAAATACAGTATGTGGTTACATTTTATGCACATAATCTTAGTTAGCTAATTGATGCCTTGAGGATCAGATGAAGAGATCAGCAAATGCAATTATTAGTTCTAACCTGATATATGGCTTCCAAAAGGTCTTGAGACGGTAACAGGCACACAGCTTCACCAATGAAGCAGATTAGAACATGGAGCACATCTGACCAGCTGCCCACTGTAATCAGTAACACAAAAAGCCCACCCAGGCGCACAACGACTGTATTGAGAATCTGTTGGCTGGGCGGTTGATGTCGATCCTCTGAAAGATTGATTATATACTTATGATTAGATTAGAAATGATGGCCAGTGTTGACATGAAATTTACAATATCGTTATAATGTTGTTTATATATATATATATATATATATATATATATATATATATATATATATATATATATATAAATTAATACTTTTATTCAGCAACAATGCATTAAACTGACCAAGGGTGACAGTTAAGACATTTCTAATGTAACAAAAGATTACAATTTTAAATAAATTCTGTGCTTTTGAAATCCAGTGAACAGAACAGTGGTTAAACCATTAAGTGTTACAATTTGATTGTCTTACCATTCATGCTCTCAACCAGCAGAGTGTAGCAGATTGTGAGTGGGGTCCAAAATTTCAGAGCTTCAGTGGTTGATAGAAAGTGTTGGTTTATGTTTGATATGGCAGCAATTCCAGATACACTAAAAGTTATAATTAGGGCAATGCAGAGCCAGGCTATAGAAGTGCCAGTGGTTAATAGTCCAATGCAAAGTCCACAATAGCGCTGTGAACTGTGTATTGGGTACATTGTATCTACATGTCGCCATACTCTGCTGCACCTGTTTGCCAAGAACCAGCTCAGTCCAACTGCAAGGAGGAGGCTTAGCCAGCCTTGCGGTGCCCCCTCATGGAGGAAATTTAGGCTGCAGGTTAGTGCGCAGCCCAAGGAGAACTGGCACTGGATAATCAGCAGTAACAAAGAGTCCATTATTGAGTTCTAAACAAAACAAAACAAAAAAATGAACAAGAACATTTTATCTAGAATGATAACGAGTTGTCATCCACAAATGTATTAAATGTCATAAATCACTTATGCTCGTACTGATCCTCTTGTGATCCGTGCTGAAATGACTCTAAGGGAGAACTCTAAAACTATTAGTGATGCAACACGAGAGCCCACAGCAGAAAGAACCACAGTTAGGATCCAGAACTGGATTTTCTCTTTAAGTCCACCATTTAGTCTGTTCCTTCGTTTAAGGTCTGTTTCATGATCTGTGATACTTAAAAGACAGACAAGAGAAATGTACAAAAACTGTCATATCTTATTATTTAAATATTATACAATATTAAATATCTACTATATCCAACCATAAAGCATGAGTTAAACAACATAGAACATAAAGTATAACTAACCTCTGTGCCTCAACATACAAGTAAGTTTTTAAAAGGTTACGAAGAACCCATATTCCACAAGCACCCACAACCCCTGTGATTAACATAAAACATAAGACATATATATATATATATATATATATATATATATATATATATATATATATATATATATATATATATATATATATATATATATATATATATATATTCACAATGCAGAAAAGGCAAATGTGTGAATAAGTCAATAAATATATTATCAAAATTATATTGAATGCGCCTTTATTATTGGAAATTTGTGACAGAACTCTAATTTAATTACTCACCTTGTAAAACGCTATGTAGAGGAATTGCACTTAGTGTTACACAAGAAGGAACACTTGGCACAAACCGGGAAATGAAGGACAACATGCCTAGTGAGAAATTGTTTAGTGCAGTGATTAGCTTACATAGACACTGGTCAAATTGGCCACACACACACACACACACAAAAAAAAATCTTAAATCAAAATTATTACTGACCTTGTTTTGTTATTTTCAGTTGCGTTTGCGATCGTCACTCACGTTTAACCTTTATCAAGTGCAGATATGAGAGTTGGAGGTTTGGTAGCAAAGTCTCAAAGGTCATTTAGTCCTTGATCAGCTTTTACAACTGTATGATTTGTTTCTATACAGCCAAACAATTTTAATCCATTAATGTATTTCCATAATTATTTCGGAGGCCTGTTCCTGATTCAAAATGGTAAAACTATGAAATAAAGAAACATTCCATTCTGCCCTCTGCTGGGGATTATTTTCATTTTCGTTAAAATATTATGTGTACTCTCCAGAGATTTTATAAGGGGGCATGAACGTTACACTGCATTCAAGAGCTTTGAACAGTCAACAGTTACCACTCATCCAGAGTAGTACATCTATTGTACAGTTTGTTGCCCAACATTACAATGTATTTTATGAGGCAAAATTGAAGCATATATGGGATTAAATAGTTTAGAATTTATTTAGAAAATTGTAATTATGTTTTCTGGACTAGAAAACAGACACACTCCATTTCAGTCTTTCATATTGTGAACCGTATTGTAATAGGACAATCAGCCATTATTTGATTCTTCCAGTCACCAACCTCATCTATAAAATAAAATCAATTTAAATTCTGCAAAAGAATAGAACAAATCCAATTTAAATGAATCATAACATGTTTCTTGTGAATCATGTGAATGATCATGTGAATGAATCATACAATGTTTCTTAGCGCTTCCAGTTAAAAAGTCCCCTGTTGTCCTCTCATATCAAAATCCAATGACATATTTGTTAGTTTACTGTGTTTTTTTTTTCATTTGTAAAAAATGTTTAATATGTGCATTTTTTTCTCCTGATTCAGACAAGATAACTTTTAACTGGAGAAAGCAATAGTATGTATAGAGTACTCATATTTTAGACAGAAGCAGTAGTTTGTAGTTAAAAATGTATTGACGGATTTTTTTTTTTTTTTTTACAAACATGCATCTTGTGGATTACTTATAATACTTGTGGATTATTGTGATTTTTTATCATCTGATTGGACTCTCATTCTGTCAGCACCCATTCACTGCAGAGGATCCAAAGGTGAGCAAATGAAGCAGGCTAATGCTACATTTTTCAAATCTGTTCCAATGAAGAAACAAACATCTCTTGAATGGAATGATTTACAGAATTTACAGAAGAAAAAATTATATATATATATTGCCGGCAGCCATATCACCCTGGAGTCCAAGACCGGTTTCCCACTGAAGGTAAGCAGAGCTGAGCCTGGATGGGAGACCTCCTGAGAAAACTAGGTTGCTGCTGGAAGAGGTGCTAGTGAGGCCAGCAGGGGGTGCTCACCCTGTGGTCTGTGTGAGTCCTAGCGCCCCAGTGTAGTGATGGGGACACTATACTGTCAACAAGCTCCGTCCATCGGATGAGACATTAAACCGAGGTCCTGACTCTCTATGGTCATTAAAAATCCCAGGATGTCTTTCGAAAAGAGTAGAGGTGTGACCTCGGCATCCTGGCTAAATTTGCCCATTGGCCTCTGACCATCATGGCCTCCTAACCATCCCCATACACTGATTGGCTTCATCACTCTGTCTCCTCTCCACCAGTAAGCTGGTGTGTGGTGGGCTTTCTGGCGGAATATGGGTTCCGTCGCATCATCCAGGTGGATGCTGCACACTGGTGGTGGATGAGGTGATACCCCCTGTCTATGTAAAGCGCTTTGAGTGCCTTGAAAAGCGCTATATAAATCTAATTAATTATTATATATTTATATATATATATATATATATATTATTATTATTTATTTTATTTTTTTGGCTGAACTAATTCTTTAATAAGAAAATAATATGTAATGTTTTAATGAAAGCTGATTGACCTCTTCCATGTCTTCATAGAATATGTAAAGGATTTTCTTGTTATCCCTTCCCCTCCAGTATCCTTTAACACGGTCATACCAGGATCCCCAACTCACTAAAAAAATTATTAGTCATTAGGAGTTCATTCAGCATCATAATTAAGTGCATTCACATTTAACACAAAACAAGGCAATTGATGTGGTCAACAGTATCTTTCAACTGCAGCATGCACGACTTTTCCTGTTATTGTGGCAAAGGGCCAGGCTCGCTGCTGAAGATTCATTCGGTCAAAATGATAATATAAAACCACAGTGTCTTTTTGTTTATGGGCCATATAGCTATATAACCTATGGAAAAATGAACTTGCATTCACATTCGCATTCACCCACTGCTCCGGGTGTGTGCTCACAGTGTGTGTGTGTGTTCACTGCTCTGTGTGTGTGCATTTCGGATGGGTTAAATGCAGAGCACAAATTCTGAGTATGGGTCACCATACTTGGCTGAATGTCACGTCACTTTCACTTTCACATAATAGCATATTTTTCAATACAGCCCATGAAATCTAACCTTGCAACCAGTATCCGCTGTTTTTTATTTGTAAGTGCATACCTTGAGAAACCTGGAGTGTAGCAGTCCGTGCACGTGATCTGCCTTTTGTTGTTAAACTAGTACTTTTTTATTATTACTATTACCTGTGTAAACACTGTTTTATGATTCTTAGCATTTGTGTAACTCTATCCTCCCTGCAGCAGATGGCGCTACTGTGTAACTCTAAGCGGCTCATTGACGCTGTAGAGGGAAAATGTGCGTTAGCGTGTGGACTGAGGGAAGCCCCTAGTTAGCCAAGAGTGGAAACATGGATGATGAGGAGGTCGCTGAGAGCTGGGAAGAGGCCGCCGACAGTGGGGTAAATATGCCATAGCTGCGCCTTTTTTCTATCTTCTACAAAAAGTATTTTCAATGTAGATAGCCTCGCGTGGAGCATTATTCTGATTCATTCCACCGGCCTCATGCTAGCGCGCTAGTCACGCCTGTATATTTAGAGTTGTGCGGTAGGCCGCAGTTAAAGGGAAACTGGTCCCATATCAGATGTTGTGGGATATTTATTAATTTAAACCAGTATGTAAACTAGAGGAGATTTTGAAAATGGCAATTGGTGAAGTAACACGTGCGTGCGTCGTGTAAAACAATTTGTGTTCTAAGCAATATTGACGTAACGTTAATGAAATAAAACTGTCTGCTAACTAGTTAGCAGGGGCAACTTCCGATGAATAATAATAAAAAAAAAAATATTTATTTGCCACCGCATAAGAAACCAGAGCTGGCTGCCGAATCGGCCGAGACCAGCTGGTTGTCGTAGAGAAGGGACTGTGTGTTTTTGATATGTAGAATTTTATGAGTTTATTTTATGCGGAAATACGAGTTCAAAGCAGCGGAGTATCGAAGTGGGAGAGTCTGCATTCAGTCAGTCAACAGGCGGTTTCACAAGTTCTCAATTTGTCCTGGGGTCTGTTGTCAATGATACTGTGGAACAATGTATTTACAAATCAACATATCTCAATTTAGTTAAGTTTTTGTAGTGATTCAGATTACAAATGGAAGACTTATCTCAATAAGCTCCGTTCTTGTCATAACTTTCGTGTCGTTCAGATGTGTGGATCTCATGAGGGCTAGGTTAACATTTTGTAGATACATTTAAAATGATTTCTCACTCAATTAAAAGAGAAGCTGTTGTCTACTCGCATTTCTGGCCCTTTTTCGTCTGTACTGCGAAGAGGCAATATCCAGTCTCAGTCCCCATTCACTTTCATTGACATTTTTCTCAATACGTGACTGGGATAACATTTAGTAGCACATATAGAGAGAGCGCGAGCACGCAGAATGTTACCATGTACCATGATTGCTTTCAAATATTGAGCTCTTTTAAAACGTTGAGACATATAAAGAGTTTATGTCAGTATTTGTCTGGCAGTGACGTCAAGCCCCCAGCCATTAGGCTCTGTAAACACATTTGAACGTTTCCCTCAAGTCTCTGTTTAGAAAAGCCTCATAAAATTGTCTACCTACTCAAGCAGCACTCTGTAATTCGGCCTTGTCATTAATTTAGCCACTGCACTGAGGATATATAAATAACTTTGTGAAATTGAAAACTTGCTGCTGCTTCAGGGGGTCTTTGAAGCGGCCTGCCTGTACTGTTTAATAAGGTAAGATATTATGAGATCATCTTCTAGTAGAAGTGTTCATGTTTTTGTGTTTGACTTAGGAAATGGAAAGAAGACTAGAGGAAAAGCTTCGAATCAGTCAGAAAGAAAGGTGTGTCTGCTCATCCTTTAGTTTTTGAGTCCATATTTTGCTCAGTGTAGCTTGTTTTTACTCTTAATAATTTTTTTTAAATTTTTTTTTGGATGCTCTTCCAGACTTTCAAGTGGCAGTTCGAGCCGTTCTCCGATGAGAACAGCCATCGTCATCCAGGATGACTCCCTCCCCGCAGCACCCCCACCTCAGATTCGTATTTTAAAGCGACCCTCCAGTAATGGATCTTTAGGATCATCTGTGACGCAGACTCGACCCTCCCCACAAGTCAAATCCTTAGCTCAGCGAGAGGCAGAATATGCAGAGGCCAGGAAGAGAATCCTTGGCAGTGCTACTCCTGAAGACACGCCACAGGAGAGACCCAATTCAGACCGGTAAAATACTGACACGCTCATTAGAGCCAAACTTTCATGGTTCTGGAAGTTAAATATATATTTTTTTATGATATTGTATAAACTTTTCCATGTGCTCTGAGACTGAGCTAAATAAACTACTGTAGAAGACCATAAGTGAGCATCATAATAGAGTCAACAGCTTCGATTTATGTTGTGGATTATCGGAAGATCCTTGATATAGAGTGCTTATTTAGCATATTATTAAATTGATCAAAAGTGACAGTAAAGATTTTATAATGTAACAAGTTTTCTATTTCCAATAGATACTAATCTTTTGAACTTAATATTCATCAAAGATTCCTGAAAAAATGAATGGTCTCGCTAAAAATATTAAGCAGTACAACTGTTTTTCGACAATGATAATAAGAAATGTTTCTTGAGCAGCAATTCAGCATATTAGAATGATTTCTGAAGGATCATGTGACGCTGAAGACATTGTGGTAATGACTGTTGGAAATTCAGCTTTGCCATCGGAGTAATAAATTATTTAAAATATATTAAAATAGAAAAGTGATTTCAAATTGTAATATTTAATTATTACTATATTACTGTTTCATAATACTATTACAGTATTTAATCAATTTAAAAACATGAAATCTTACTGACTCCAAACTTTTGAATGGTAGTGTATATATAATTTTTAGCAAAATATATTTATTTTCATACTTCCCATAAGCTTTTTCTGAATCGGTAACAAATTTTACAGTGTTTCATTGCATATAGTTCGCACATGTTATATTAACATTACTAGCACATGTATGGTAAAAACTGTTAGCCTGAATGCACTGTAAGTCGCTTTGGATAAAAGCTTCTGTTAAAGGCATACATTTAATTTAAATGTAATATAGTTATTAGATTATAGTTATAGAATATAGTTATTAAAGTTGTTATTTGTTTTGTTCATGGTTTCAGGCTGGATTAGATAGGATGCATTTTTGAATTCTACTGTGCTACTTTTCCAGTTAAAATAAGTTCAGCCTTTAAAGAAGTCCTCTCTTGGCCTTGCATTTTTTCCCCGAGTCCACTGCCCACATCTCGCATTTTTCAAAGCAATAACATGTTCTGTGTGAATGGTCCATTTTCCACAAGTTGGTATGATTCTTTAGGGTCTTCATGAAATGTCTGCAAAAACTTTGGTCAAAATTCCTCAGTGGTCATGTAAAATAACACCCTTTTTACCCCATCAAAAACAACTCAACAACTGTTCTCTTTAAATGATAATGAGCTACTGCTCAGTCCACCCCTCTCTTCTGTTTTTGTGTAACAAAACAAATCCACTGTGTCCTCAGTGGTTCTCATGTTAGGAGAACATGAAGACTGACTATAAGTTCATTTTTACATCCAACTACAAAAAAAAACGGGATTGCTTATTTGACATCGTCATTGCTATAGCTGCTCCAGCACAGAGAAAATGGGGGACAATGTACAACTGGAGAAATATGCTAATACAGGGTCCATCAGCAATTGTGGGCGGAGACTGATAATCAAAACGACTTGATAATTGAGAGTGGGTAGGGTTTTTTGGGGATGTAAAAAAAAAAGCAGTGAATGTTTTTTATGATTGTAGTATGCTTGTGTCCACGCGCTGCTAAGACACATTTATATGCAAACGCCATATAAAAGTGAATTTTGCATCCGATGTCCCCTTTAAGAAAACTCTGTGGAGACTTCTAGAACCAAGGCTCAGGCCATTTTGTTATTTACAAATGGCTGCTTTTAAAATGTTAAAATGCTCAGTATATTTTTGATTGTGTATTTTACATATTGTCTATCCTCAATCAGATCCCCACGTGGAAGCAGCCATACACTTTCAGAGGAAAACCGATCAGGAAATCACGTGGTTCGACAGCCAGCAGGTCCAGATGGTACACCAGGCTTTCACCACCAGCGCAGATAGGAATAGCAGCCTTTCCTGGGAGAAAAGGAGAGGCTATAGTGGGTCTCCCAGAATACTGTTGAAATTAATTTTTTTTAATCAATATTTAGGATGTGGGATGTTTTTCAAGTATGTACAAAACCCTCTTGAATCCAGCACAGCATGTGTGGAATGTAACTGGGGAAAGAAACACGATCCAGAGGAGCGAATGGGGAACGTTCCCCGCTTTTACACTGTGATGAGGACCTCGCTTCCGGACACTGCTCACTGTGATGTCCAGCCCCCACCCGCCAAAATCAAAAAAATAGAGAGAAATGAAACAAACTGCAGAACTATTGTCCCTTCCTCGTGTCAGCCAGCCTGTCAAGTCAAGTCCTCTGAAGAAACATTTGAAACGGAAGAAAACAAGTGCTGGATGTGCTAGAACCTTTAAAAGGATGTTTTGAGGCACCAGCTTCCTTCAGCAATAATTCTAGAAATATCACTAATTATCCAGACCTCCCTTCCACACTCTTCTCTCAAGCTTTTGTATTGCTAGTGTTTGTCTTTTATTTTAATTTTGGTTATTACCGGCAGGGTCTGCTAATTGCCATATGTTTTTAAATGGGTAAGAAACAGTTAGGGTATGTTGTGGAAACTCAAACTGACTTTAAGTTCTTTATTGTTTACGGTTATCTCTCTCTCTCTCTCTTTTTTTAATGTTGTTTTACTCATGGGTCTTCCTCTGACTGTCCTGATTTCTACATAAAGTAAGAAGAATAAGACAAGAACTAGTAAAGTATTAAATGAGTGCTGTAAATCACATTTTTAAACCGCTTCTATGCCTGATACCATGATTTAAAAAGGTTGTCATTTTTAGACCTCTGCATTGGAAGTGAAATCGAGTGGAAAGATGACTTGTGTAAATGTTCCTTGTGCTGGAAAGAACTGAAGGGAGTAAAGGGGGGTGGGGGGAGAAATGATTTTGCTGGCTCCCCTCACCCCACTTTCTCATCAAATCTGCTGTTGGCCATTTTCTTTTGTCTCTCTCTCTTTTTCTTTTTTTTTTTTAACGTATGTAGGAACTCAGGTTGTTGTTAGGAAATAAGAGCGGATGAATGAAGTTGTGTATCAGTGGATAGGTTTTTAACTGAATTATGGTGCAATGTTTAGCTTACATGAAGTATGGCTTCAAGATCATTTGAGAAACACCTCCATGTCTGGATTACAGAATATCCTATAAGAGATTATTTAACATTTATTAAAACCTAAGAGAAAAGTGTGTCACACCGCACTTAACAACGCAACTTTAATAAGAGTGTTAAATTGATTTAGTTGCTTTGGCTCTCGCAATACAGTGTCTACATGAAGAGCCATACTACCTTTCTTGACTGTAACTCCTGTGTTTTTTTTTTTTGCTTTTTTAAATTTTCTTCCTAAACCTTACTCTCTTGTGCTATCCATGAGTATCTCTGCCTCATGCAGTTTATAGAAATACCCTTTAATCTGACATGTCATTGTTCACCCATTGTGCTGTAACAAATCAGACCACAGACGGGTTTGTCATGGCCTGCCTGAGAACACGGAAATCTGTCTGTAAATACTTTTCAAAATGCCCATTTAATAAAGACTTTTTAAATAATTTAATTGTTTCAATTCTTTCAATGATTTGAAATGGGGAATTCTTACTTTCACTTCTAATGGCATCCTTGGTTTGCAGACACATGATGCAAACTAGTCCTTCCAGTAACCACTATATGTCAAAATTGTTTAAAGGAAGCATTTGTAATAAACAATCCTACCCTATTTTCTAAATGCTTGTTATTGATCTTTTTGTGAACAATTTATCCTTATGCTTTATTGAAAATATTGACAATATATTGACTCTGCTCTTTATTATTTTCTTTTTCAATAATGTGTTTTACTTGGATATGTTACAATGTGGAAGAAAGCATCTGTTGCTACTTTCTTTTCATTGTGACTTTAAGGGTCGTAGAGGCCACAGATAATAAAGTAGGTAGCATGGATACATTATCTTGTCAAAATAACTTTGGGGAAAAAACATAAGTTTAGAAATACTCAGTATTATGTATTTATGCTAGTAACTGAATCAAGCTCTTCTCAAGGCAATATGCCCACTTTGAATTAATAATGAATTAATAATGATTTTTTTTTAATGTAACATTTTTTGGTAAATATAATACATATTCTGAGGAAATGTGTTTCCACCCTTTTTTATTAATCAGAACACCCTTTCAAAATACTTCAAGGTTTTTATTCTTCAGTTATATTTTGTATTGGAAACACCATTGCTAACAGTCCATTCTTTGTTGCTATGATAAGTTTTGTGCCATATATAATAGGCAGACAAGGATGACACCTGGTACGCATACCTCACTATTGCACTGAGAGGTGGTATCAGATCTTTGGCAACCCTGGATATGTGCATTGGGAATTGGGAGTTGAAATTCTAAAGCAGGAGGTAGGTGTTAGCTAACACCGATGACGGAGCACTGAGTTGGGAACAAGGGCTGGTTCAGGGGTGGCCATGAAGGTGTTCCTGCAAGATGGGCATCCAGACGTTTGTACTGCTTTTTGGACTCGTGTTTTCCCCTGAGGTTGTGAAGGCAGGTCAGGGCACCTCGGTCAATAAGAATCTGTGAAGAAAAATACTTTTGCAATTACTGATATTGGCAGCATGTTTCAGATCCCATGTGATAATACGTTTATTTATCTTTACCTCAAGCAAGTAGCATATGAAGAAGTTGAGTGCTGCTACAGCCACCAGCAGTAGTTTATAGTTCATATCGTTGATGTCATAGAGATGCAGCACTTGATGGATGATGGTGTGATGGAAAAGAACCAGCCAGCTCATAAGTGCAAAGAAAACCAACAGTGCCCCTACAAACCAATCTAAGAGAAACAAAAACATTAAAAAAGCTAAACATAAATATTAGACACAGCCACAGTGAGAATTTTCTTTAATAATCACTATAATGATTAAAAAAGGTCTGAAAATTAGGACTGAGAGATTAAAATTACTTGTTCTATAGCTCTCTATATAATATTATTATAAAGTGATCAATGTGAAATATAACAAGGGAAAACACATTTACATCTAAATGGTAATTAGTCAACATGAAAGGGAACTCAAACCCCAAAGTGATGCTATAAATTGCTCAAATCATCTGGATTCAGTCAGATTTACTTAATAGAAACTTCTTCAAACTGTTATTTGTTCACTCCATTATTTTATGTTGCTTCATAAAAACCTATATAATAAAAAATTTAGAAATAAGTCAATTTTCAAAGCATTTTCTGTAAAACAAGCTTGTTTTTGCTGTGTTGAACAGATCTGTTTGTGCACAGCAAGGTCAAAGTTTAAATTCTCACAATTGTAATACAGTGGTTTTTTGTAAGGGTATCCTTTGGTGATCACAATAGACATGATGATATACTGGAATCCCGATAAAGCAAATATGCTTGTGTCCTCCATGTTGGGCAAGTTTGCAGCTCCCGTCACAGTGGAATTCAGAGGCACATACCTGAAACAGTTATAAAACAACAAAAGATGAAACTAAAATGTATTTAAAAAAAATTAAAACTATACAAAAATCTCTTTATTTTCATAGAAAAAAAGAAAACAAAATATAATTCTGGACTACTGTATGTGCCTCTACTAAGTGAGCTTTCAGGTGTGCGGTTATAATATTTATTGTTTGTTTTTACCGTTTTTCGCAATGTAGACAGAGAGAGTGCATATCAAGTCTTTGATATTAATTTATATATTAAATAGTTTACAAATATCAGTTTTAACATTATACAGCATGGCAAAAAAGTTTTCACTGACTAAAACGCTCAGATATTTAGTCGACTAAAACTTGACTAAACAAAACAGGACAAGATTGACTTAATATGATAATAACTAAAAAGTACATTTGACCCAGGACTAAGACTAAGACTAAATAAAAAATGGCTGACTAAATGAACACTAGTTAGCTGCTTACCAGTCTTGTGAAACAGTGATAAGCAGGGCAGACACCTGGGCTAGGATCAACAGCACAGTGTGCAGCAGTAAACTAGACAGGACTGACAGAGACAGAAGACTGGCAGCGGGTCGCTGGGGATGGAGCTCATCGCTGGGACCACCCCGTCCCATCACTATAGCCAAAACAGTCACCAAAACTAAATCAAAGAAGAGGAACTGCAAGTCTCCCAAGTTTGTTTTCTCCTACAATAGATAAAATAATTAAAAAACATTATTGTTAAAATGCCCTTATTACATAATTGTATTAGGATATTGATTTTTGCTGATATAACAAGTAAAATGGACATGCAAACACTCACAGTGTAGAGAATAAGTACAGAGGCAAACTGGATCAGACTGTACAAGGCCATGTACTTGAAAAGACTGAATGATGTCACCAGTGAACACCTGCCTTCCCTGTTTAAATTTTTTTTACAATTTCAAATGATTAGATTTTGTTATATAATAATAATAATAATAGTAAAAATCATTACCATCATAATTTAATTACTATAAATAAATATAAATACTAATAAATAACATAATTATACATTGATATTATTACAACAACTTAAGTCAAGAATACAATATCCAATTTAAAAGACTACTATCACTATTATTATTATTTATTAAAAATAATATAATCATCATCATTGTTATTATTATTAATAATAAAAACAATAAATATTATTATTATATCAATGCATATGAATGGCTATTATATATTGATGTTATAATAACAATGAAGGACACAATATCGAATAAAAAAAGTCATTAAAAAAAAGTAATCAGTTGTTATTGTTATTAATTGTATATAATATAATAATTTAAAAGTATATAATATTATAAAACAGCAATATAAATGGCTTCATTATATATATATATTGATATTATTATAATAATTTATGTCAATGATACAACATTGAATAAAAAATGTCTTATTACAACTATTATTAATAATAATAATAACAGTATATTAAAAGCAATTAACAACAACAAATTATAATAAATAAAAATAAAAAAGATATATACTGATTAAATTATACACGGTTAATACAAATATTGATCCTATTATAATACCTCAAGCCAAAAACACAATATTTATTATCTAATTTATGGATAAAGTCCATGCATAAGAATGGTAAAAGTGTGTTATTTACTTGATGAGTAGAGGCACGCAGCTAATGTTGTCAGACTTGGATGTGAAAGGAGACGCCACAGAGGCCTCAGCCTCAGACAATGACACACCGACATCTGCAGCTCTCAGTGCTCCACAGTCATTGGCTCCATCACCACACATGCCCACCCTGTAACTGCATGCGATTCAGAAGATATGTTATATTCAGTTTTACAAAGCCCTGCAAACAGCTTCCAACAAGATTACTTAATTCATTGGTTATTTATTAATGATATTTTATCATCCTACATTTTTGGCTGTCATATTATTTTCAAGCAATACGCGCTAATGCTCATTTAGAGCCATTTAACCACACATTTGAAATACTGAACTCACTTGAGATTCTGAAGTGCTTTTACCAGCTGGGTTTTCTGTTCTGGGGTCATGCGGGCGTACACTGTTCCCCTCATCAGAATCTGTATCACAAAAACAATGAGCACTGTTAATCTCCAGCTAATGCATTTGAAAACTCTGGTGCCACCAGTCTAAAACTTGAATAGATCAATATTCCTAAAATTGAATCTAAGTCACCTTGGGCAGATCTTCAGGGAAATAATCACAAAGTGCCGCAAAGGACATGCCATTTATAGCCAAATGATATCCGGCACCGTTCTGGTAGAGACCCTTATGGTACAGGAAGAAGACATATTAATCTCCTTGCTGTTCTGCATTAATAAAAACTCTGTACAATACATTACTACGTGATATGTCAGTGGTTACATCTGTAAAGCACTTAAAAGGTCAAATAAGCAAACCTGTGCTGAAATATCAATAGTCTCCTGACTATCTATAGTGGCTACTGCACCATCTCCCTGATGAAACTGCAGTGAGGCCATTGCACTGGCGGTAGGGGGCGATGCATGAACAAAAATAACCTTCTCATGTGACAGCACCATTCCACACGCACGTGCTACATTCACAGCAGTGAGAATATTGTCACCTGACAGAGCAACAAAAAAAAACCCTTGACAAATCATTTTCACTTTTACATTTTCTTTTTTTTTTGTCTATAAAGTTAGTAGAGAGGCCAACAAAAACAATAATTAGAATTTTTAATGACAATTCAACTAGGCCAGACAATTTTAAATGCATTTTTGTACATACCTGTAACCATAACAGGCCGTAACTGTGCCAATTTAAGTGTGCGAATGACTTCTGCACTCTCTGGCTTCACCTGGTTCTTCATTACCAACAGACCCAGGAAGTTCATGTCTTTCTCCACCTCCACCCTACAAGCAAACATTTATTGTAAACATGAGGCAGCAGGCATGAATCTGTCTATTTTGAGATATCTATCATATTTGCTGGAATAACTTTGTTTGGGGTGAGTAGGATTTTTCTTTACTTTTTCTTTAACAAAAATAATACTTTTATTCAACAGGAATGCATTAAATAAAAAAATTTATTATACTTATAATAATAAATAATTAGTAATTAAACACAATACCATTCAAAAGTTTCGGATCAGTACAATTTCTTTAAAGAAAAAAATACTTTTATTCAGCAACGATGTAATAAATTTAAAAAAGTGACAGCAATGACATTTATAATGTAAAAAAAATTGTTTGTTCACAGTGAAAAAAGTATAATGGTTTCTTGAGAACCAAATCAGCATATTAGAAAGATTTCTGAAGAATCATGTGACACTTAAGACTGAAGTAAAAGCTGCTGAAAATACAGCTTTGTTATCACAGGAATAAATCACATTTTAAATTATACTAAAATAGAAAATAGCTATTTTAAAAAGTATTTCACAATGTGTTTACTGTACTTTTGTTCAACCAAATGCAGCCTTGTTGAGCATAAGATACTTTTTTCAAAAACATTAACAAATCTTACCAACCCTAGATCTTTGAATGTTTATAAAACATAGCAGCTGACCTTTCAACAGTTTTTAGGTTGGTCTCCTTAGTGAGGTGCTTGTAGGCAAATCCAAGGACTCTGAAGCCCTGGCTCGCATACTCCCGGAGAGTGGGTGAAAAATGAGAAGGCACTGTAACACAGAGCACAAAGACAGAACACCACTGAGTGCAAAAATAGGCAGTGTTCCATATACTCCTGATCGTTCTTCTCAAGGTGATATGAGAACCAGGACAAGTTTTAAGAGTCAGGTCCTCACCACTTTCTCTAAGGCAGAAGCTGGCAACCATTTCAGGAGCTCCTTTAATGAATGCAACAGGAGAAGCTCCACCTGGACCAACGGTCACCACGCTCATCCTTTGCAAAGAAGAGGAGAATGGGAATCGCCGTATGATTGCCACTGGCTGACTGACGGACTGAAAAACAGATTAAAATCATGTTATCTTTATCCAGTGTCTAAGATGAAGAGTTCAACCAAAAATGAACATCATTGACAGGCCATTCCAAACCTGAAGAATTTCTTTTTTCTGTAAAACACAGAGATATTTTGAAGAACATTGGGGTCCAAACAGCACTAGACCGCATTGACTGAATTGTATATTTTTCAAAATATCTTCTTTTGTGTTCTAAAGAAGAGAGAAAGTCACATGAAGGGGAGTAAATGATTTTCACTTCTGAGTGAACTATCTGCTTAATTTATAATCAAGACCCAAAGTTTCAAGTCATTTCCTTGTGTTTTCACACCCAATGACCATTTTCTTGTTCTGTATATGAATCATCTTACATTTCCTTGTGACGGGAGCTCAGATGCAGGAGGTCTCATCACTGCTAGTACTCTGTGTTTGCCAAATTCAGAGTCAAGCCCCATCTCATTCTCCGGCTCTGTCAGTTCCTGTCATTGGAATGCAAGATTGCATCAAAGTTGCCATAAAATCAATTAAACAAAACACTGATTCGTTTATCTGTCATATGTAAAAGACTTGAGATGAAATAGCTAAAATTATTTACTATCCATCATGTTGTTCCAAACCAGTATAACTTTATTTGTTCAGTGGAACCCAAAAGGAGAAGTTACCTTTATACTGTTTTGAGCCTTTGGTCAATGATCACTTTCAGTGTATTGGAAAGAGTAGCTAAATCTCTCATTCTTAACAGCAAGTTAACATTGACATCCATTGTATAGACAAAAAAACAGATATTTCTCAGAATATCTTCTTTTATGTTCAACAGAAGAAATTAAGTCTTATAGGTTTGGAAGGACATGAAGATGAGTAGATAATGAAAGAATTTACATTTTTGGCTGAACTATCTCTTTAAAGACATCAAACACTTTGAGTAACCAGTCATTACCCATCCAGTGGATTCTATCATTTTGAGCTCTAGTGGGTCTCCGAGTGCTTGACCCCCCAGCAAAGCCAAAGAATGGCAGGAGGCAAGCGCAGAGAACATCAGTCCAGGAGGAAGAAAGAGAGGGTCAGGGACCAGCTCACCGAATACTGCTCCACTCACTTCCATCACGCCCCACACATCCAGACCCTCCTCCGTAAGAGTACCAGTCTGAAACGATCACATTCAGTCCGTTTTTAATAACAATACACAGAAACATTGCCATCTTTAATCACAACTTTCTTTGAACCAAATGAAAATCAGACACAATTTGTCTGACTGTCTAACTTAATTTTAAAATGGCATTAAAACACTGTAAAATCAACAGGAACACCTTTATAAACAAATGTCTTTAGCAGTCGTCGCTGACACAAAATATAAAAATATATATATATACAGTGTGATGAGGATGTTTGACTGGAGCACATATAGGGAGTTCTCACTCACTTGACAAGATCTTGATATTTAGCAAGAAAGCAGAAGAGATCTTTATCGGTCATGGCTAACCCTCAGTTGCATAATCTAACCTCTAACAAAACCATTTTCCCAGCTTTGAAAGCACATGCTGCATGGAAGACGCCAATAATATGGTTAATAATGAAGGGATGACTTCAGAATTAAAAAAAATTCTTGTTGGAAAGGGTGTAAACATTTTTGCTTTGGAAAACCACCCTCAAAGAAGCATTTTTTTTATATTAATTTTAATTACATTTTACCTCCCATAAAATATAAACTATATGTGAGTAAAGTAAATTAAAGTAAAGTCATCTTAAATTATTTGCATGTTTTTGTTCACTAGAACCAATATTGTGCAGTGTGAAACGAATATGGATGGAGAATTCTAGATTTATTGTTTTTGAATCATTAATATTAATGATAATTTATTAAAATAAAATGTAAAAATATGTACTTACAGATAGATAGATTATGGAAGAAAAGATAAAATGACATATAAATGATTTCAAAATGCAAGCAATCCAAGGTTAATCTAGTCTATAAATCTATCCATGTTAACTAGATTATCCGTAAAAGGAAGTAGCACGGGGAGTTGTCACAAACTGGCAGTAAAGGAAATAATTTGTCTATTGGTCTAGCTCAGGGCACTGATGATGTAATCATTACACAAACAGATAGTCTGCACTGAGTAATTAAACAAAGTTTATTTTAACAACCCAAAGCTTAGGCTTTGAATAACCAAATATAAGATGAAGCAAATATTTAATCTCAATATACTTGAGTTTAACTATCAATCTTCAAGATGTGAATCATCACAGCATTTTTTATTAAACAATAAAGATTGTTCCCATCAAAGGATCTCCAGAAACGTTGTTCTCTCACCTTATCAAAACAGAAAAGTGATATCTTGCCACAGATATTAATGCGAGGTGGGCTGATGCAGAATACCCCGTGATGCTTCAGACGACTCTGGGCATTGATAGTGGCTGTAGTCATAGCAGCCGGAAGAGCAGGTGGAACTATTATTGTCACAATATCCAGAGACCGGATGACTACCTCTTGCCAGGTTGTCTGAGGCACAAAGAAATTAAAAAGAATCTGAAGTGTAATTATTTGTTAATAATTCAACAGCTTTTTATTGAGGATGAAAGCATCTAAATCCAAACTGATGCATTGAAAGAACTCCTGACTATCATTGGGAATTTTTTTTTTAATATGTACTTAAAAATACTTACATTACTCTTTAAAAGTATCACAATGCTATAAATAGTGCCGACCAGAGCTGAAATACAGAAATTCACATCAATGAAGGCCCATATTCTGCATTATGAGACTAATAGAAACAAATGTCTTTATATCACATACATACATTTTGCAAATAAAGTTTGCAAATAACCCAACTTACCCAAAAGTCCTAGAAATAGTAGGAACTTCATTGCATCACTGTAGAAGCGAAAGTCTAATGGCTGAGGGTAAAGGATAGAGCTAATAAGGTCTCCTTTGGCAGTAAAAAACCCTGAGGAACATAAACAGGAACACAAAGTTTCATGAGAAAACAACGAAAGGAAGTAAAAATGAAAGTTTTTTAAAAAGAAGCCTCTAATGCTCAATAATGGCTGCATTTGTTTAATAAAAATAGTAACATTTGGAAATAATATTACATTTTAAAATAACTGATATATATATATATATATATATATACATGTTTTTTTTTTATGTGTTTTATTCCAATCACACAATCCTTCAGAGTTCTAATATCTGATTTGCTGCTCAAGAAACATATCTAATTTTTATTAATACTGAAATCAATAGTGCTGCTTAAGATGATTGCGGAAACAGTAATATTTTTTTAGGAATCTTTGATGATTAGAAAGTTCAAAAGAACAGAATATACTATTTAAAAAGTTATCTTTTGTAACATTACCTCACTTTTGAACAACTGAACGCATCCTTGCACAACACCAGTATTAATTTTTCTCTTTAAAACAAAGACCAAACTTTTGAACAGTAGTGTATAATCAACAACAACAAAACAATATATTGTAAATGTAAGTCACCTGTGCATGTTACAACAGCAATGGCCCCATTCCCAGCAGGACCGCCTCCTTTAGCCTGGATGACCTGTGTGCCACAAAATAATGTGTGTCGGCGTTGAGACTCTGAACTGTATGTGGCTTCAGACACAGACAATGGTGTCTTCATCACTGGTATGCTCTCACCTGTCAGTGAGTAAAGAGCAAAACGTGAGAACAGAAAAAAATGTTTAATGCACATAGAATTAGTGCAATACACAATTTCAGAGGCGGTCTGTTTTCTCTCACCAGTCAGCATGCTTTCATTCACCATGCACTCCCCTGCCAGCAGGGCGGCATCGCAGGGCAGAAGCAAACCCTCGGCTGGAATCACAATACAGTCCCCTGGAACCAGCTCCTCAGAGCTCACACACTCATCCTCTGGAAAAACAAACAAACATTAAAAGCAACATTAAAAACACTGAGCCTATTTCTGGCGTTTGATAAGCAACTTCACCTCCCGTGTCTCTACGCACGGTCACGTTCACTATCAACCGTGCCATGCGGCGGAGAGTGGTGCTTTGCTGCAGAGACAAAAATACATCTACTTACTATTTTAATTCACAATACAACAAAACAGCTCTGAAGACTTGAATGTACAAATAATATTTGCATACCTTGCGAATCTCATAAAGAGACACGCCAATTGAAATTAAGGATATGATTAGGATACAAGCAGCATAATAATAGTATCTGTCTGACATCCACAGGATGATGCTGAACACCTGAAACATGTAGAATGGATTGAGCACCTGAAAAAAATACAGAGCTGATCAATATATGAACCTTTCACAAAGCATTTCACTTAAAAATCCAGGGAATGATGCTGTTTAATCAACACACACTGTTTATAATTGCAAGGTACAGATTTCACTGTATTTTTAAATCATTATAGTGATAAAAAAGTAATAAAGAACAGGTCTACCTCCTCAAAGAGAAGCTGTAAGTAAGATTTCACAGGTACATCAATGACATTGGTCCCAAAAATCTGCTTTCTGTAGGGAAAAAAATGTGTGAGGCAAACTAAAAAAAAATTTATAATTCATGTAGGCATTGAAAGGGTACATACTACATACCTTGTGCTTTGGTCTGCTTTACTCAGTCCTTGTTGTTGGCCATGCAAGTCAGCGCAGGTCCAGCCTTCATTGAGAATGCTATAGACAGAAGATCATTTACTACCACAAAATTTCAGGCAGCCTAGAGTAAACTTATACATACATAAATATCAAACAGTACCTTGCTTTGCAAAAGGCTCCTTTCCTGGCAATCCATATGTAGCGCATGCCCTCAAACACATAGTATGTGAGCTGTGTTTTCTAGATGGAAGAAAAACAAGACACAATCAAGCAGATGCAACCGAAATGTGCATTACACCATCTTTTTTGACTGCCCTTATGTTACCTTTTCACTGTGTAGCTGCACGGTGTCTCTCCATTCATTCTCATCTGCCTCTCCAACTGTGAACTCCAAACTAGAAAAGTTCAACAAAAGGGTTTGATTAATAGCTCTATGTTATTGAAAATCATTTAAATATGAAATTAATATTATATATAAATAAATACAGTAAAATAAACACAGTTATGAACATATACTGTCTGGGCATTCATTTTTTATTAAACCCAGGACAAATTATTTTGAGTACTGTACAATAAACACTACCATGACACAGAAATACCTTTTAAATTACATAGAACAATATTTTACCATTACATTATTTTACCACCTACATTACAGCAATGACAGTTTAGGTGAGAAAGTGCTTAATTGTCATGAAAATATCGTCACAATGAAAAAGAATTTAATGGGATTAGAATTATTTAAAATTAGATTCAAATACTGTGAAATCACATAGTTACATTAAATTATTCAAGATAAAAAAAACATTCAAAATTACAACTTTATTCTTTTGATTTTGGGCTGAAATTCAATATTTGTATAAATCTAAATCTAAATCTAGTGCTATGTTATAGGTTTGCACCTTCACAACTTTCAGTAAACATTTTAAAAGTTTTTAAAATGCAAAGAACGTTTAAACACAAGTAGCTTTATCCTTTCTAAAGGAAACCAAAATAATGCATAAATACAAAAAAGAAAAGCATGAGTAATAAATGTACTGTGGGTCTCACCTGCCTTCCTCAATATCCTCTGTAAGCACATCTACAACAAACTGCTGTCCATATTGATCCTGTCATAACCAAATAAAACAAATATATCCTTCCTTATTATGGAAAAGCTGTCATTTTCTGTAAATTCTTCTCCCACATTTTTTTTAACAACCAGTATCTAATATCTCACTAAAAAAAACTTTATACCTTTAATAGTAAAACATCCGCCATTGAAATGGGACAGGATTTGCAGCGGGCCAGGATGCCGAGGCGAGGGCGCCAGTTGAAGAGCACTAGTAGCAAGCCTAAAGAACATAACGCCCCAATACGACACAACCACACCTTCCAGCACACCCATTTGTACCCCTGAACATCCTGAGAAACAAATAACATGATAAAATAATCAGATCTAGAATAACAAGAAACATATGTGTAGTTTTCCAACATAGTACCATGTGTGAGACGGCACTGAGCTCCTTGGGTCTTGGATCCTTTATGAGGGGTTCTGTGTCTGCGGAGGTCACCCCATCCAGCCCCGGACCACAGCTCCCTAAAAGACAAGATCCGCAACTGGTCCTGTTGAGCAGTAGTTCCTTAAGTGCACTAAGCCATAAGTGCAAACACACTACATAACCTGTGTAGTGCACACTCCCTTTTTGTAAATACAAGAATAGACTCTACCATCTGACGTCAGTAGGATATGACATTGATTGTAATGTAGAGATTAAACACATCCACGTTGTGATTAACATGCTGGCAAATTTTCCTTTTCTAGCTATGAAAAATGAATTAAATGGCTATTTGCTTTTATAAGTTTTGAAGAAAGGTTTGTAAAGAGGTCTTTAAAAGATTAAGGCAGAGACACTTGTGAGTTAATTCAAAATCATGGAGGATTTTAAACTGGAAGAAGCAAACTGAAAACTTATCTTTCCTCTTTTTTCAGGTCATGTGCTTGCTTTGTGATGTTTCTACACAACCAAAATAAAAAATGCTGACTTTTACATTGCAAATGCTTCCTTCAAATAAGAGTGAGAAACCACAAAACAGCAAACTTTTATCACAAACTTGATTTTTTTTTTTAACGTTCCAAGATTTAATGGTGTTAAGTAATTATAATTTCGACATACACTGTGTTGAAACATACTTGTATGAAATATTTATAAAGGTGGGCTGAACGATATTCATAAGAAATTAACTATTTTAGCAGCAGAAACTGTGCAATATAATACAATACTGGGCTATTTAAAAAATCTTTTTAGTAGAGCTTGAAAAACAGGTTCATCCACCTCAGTACAGCAGAGAAGACAAAACACCAGAGGAAATATCAAGCAGTAAATGTGCTAGAAACATAATACCCCCTTTCAACACTATTTCTGAGGTCAACTGACTTTAACTCCACATGATGTAAAATATGCCTTATTAGAGTTTCAGTCAGTTCTAACAGCTGAAACGACAACTAGTATTTAAAACTAACTGTATATGTGCTAAACGAATAACTTCACAGGTGTTTTTTTTTTTCAAAATATTTTTTCAAAAACTTACCACCTTTGGTCTTTTCCCTGATGCAAGTTCCTATCAAAACGTCCAAGAATATTTACCACAAGACTTGTCTACGACATTATAGATTCTTTTGGCTGAAATATCCACAACATTACAGTAATACAGTCCGTAACCTTTGGCGCTCTAGCGGTTACTAAACAGAACTTCGTGCGTCTCGCGGAAGAACTTTGTAGCCGGTGCTACTTCTCTCTGTTGCATATAACGAATCACGCAGGTACCGGCTATTCCGCAGTCTAAACCAGTCCGAATATAAAAACTTAATATAGGTGTACCGTATTGGTTCAGGATAAGCCAAAACACGTTTGGAAAATGAATTAATGGTGTACTCGCTTATTATATAAATTGTGTAAAATTTGAACACACAAAAAAGTTACGTACTGCATAGGAAATGCTCCCGTCCAGGTAAACCAAAGCAAAGTCTGTCTCTTTTTAACAACAAAAATAAAACTTTCTACTAGGCAATATGTATATGCAAATGTTTTTTATTAGGTTTTCAGTCTTGAATGTTTATTTTGTTTGTTTTTTGCAGCAATGATCAGTTTATAAAAACAAAGTGACTTAGAACCTATAAGTTGCAATACTAATATATTTACATCACTCAGATAACGGTTTTTTTTGGACGTTTTGATAAAATGTTTAAAAGCCATTGTATTATGTAAAATTAAGCTCGTTTTGTACACACACAGAGATTGTTTTATCTTATTAAAATACTAATTAATCTAACTTTCTGACGTCATACATTAAACACATGACTAAAACATTCATGTGTTTAATGTATGACGCCTTGTGGTTCCATCCCAAAGAAGTTCAAAATCACTCTCACGGACCTTTTCCTGGACTGTGCCCAGCTGGTGGAATGACCTCCCAATCTCAATTCGTACAGCTCAGTCTTTACTCATTTTCAAGAAACAGCTAAAGACTCATCTTTTTCGCCTGCACTTAACCAACTAACACTAGCACTTTTCCTTTTCTTGTCTTTTAATTTAAAAAAAAAAAAAAAACCTACCTATGCGTTCTATACTAGACTGAGACTTGTCATAGCACTTGTATACTATTGTTGTCCTCTTGTTGACCTGACTGCTTCTATTGTTCTCATTTGTAAGTCACTTTGGATAAAAGCGTCTGCTAAATGATTAAATGTAAAAATGATTAAATGTAAAACAAAAGCAGTCTACAGAAAATGTTCTGCTCTTGATCAACAATCAGCTAAACAAATGTACGATATCCAGTTTTATTCATATCTCATGCAAAATAAATTTACAGCTTGTAAATACATAAAATTTAAGATTAAACTGCAATCAGCAAAATACCTAAGTGATGCGATTGATTCACGAGCTCAGCTCTAGTGGCATTTTATTCCTATAGGCTTGCACAGACAGGTGAACAGGACTAACTCATACCTAGTGAATTCATCTATGAACAACAGGGTGAGCACTAAAGCCCATACTCATATTCTAGGGCCATAATTTATATTACACTACTGCAGAAACTAAGTTTCTGATTCAGTTTTCTGAATGTGACGCCAGTCTTTCTTTCTTGATGATCTTTTGTCAGCTCACCCATCCAACACCTCCACCTCGACGACATCACTTCTCTATTCTGCAGAAGCATACACTTCACATCTTCAGTACAAAACATGTCTTTCAAACCTATGCAGAGACCACATTTTGGAAACAGATGAGTGTGATCTTAAACATGCAAATATTTGTGAATATTTTATAGTATACAGCATTACGTGTACAGTAAGAATCTACCACACAAAGACAAACTAGGAAACAAGACACAAATATTATGCTATGATATGTTAAATATTATGACATTTGGACAGGTTCCTGCATTCAGACATTCATGTACAGTATAACTACAATCAGGTTAAAATGGAAATGAAAAGCAGGTCTTGTTGTAGATTTACACTTCATCAGGTGTAAATACAGGTCTCCACTATCAAAGAATATCCCACATTAGCAAACACTCCATGCTGAATTTCCACAATCATTTAAACCATGTACATGATATTTTCTGCATTTACAAGTCAGATGGCAGACAATCTCTTTTCTTTATAAGTCGCCATCATTTTCTTAATTTCTGCTATGGCTTTTCCAGGATTGAGTCCCTAAACAGAAGAGAGGACAAAACAGATTCAGTTTAAAATACAGGAAAAAAAAATGGGAGACATAAAACATAAGCTATTGCATATAAACATTTATTTAAAGGGATAGTCCACCCATACAGTTTACTGTTCCCATTAACTTCCATTGTAGTTTTTGTCCATACAATAGAAGTTTATAGTAAATTAAAAAAGTTTAGTTACCAACATCTTTTAAAATATCTTCTTTAATGTTCCAAAGAAGAAAGCAGGTCAGACAATTTTGAAATGATAACTATATAAGACGACGGCAATCTTTTAGGTGGTGAACTGTCCCTTACTTTCCAATAACAGAGAATCTAGTTCATCCAATAAAGTGTTGCTTTCCAGTTTAATGGGAAGATGGCATACCTTTGGACATGTCTTTGTACAGTTCATTATTGTGTGACAGCGGTAGAGGGAGAAAGGGTCCTGTAATTTGGACAGACGCTCTTCTGTAAACTCATCTCGAGAGTCAATCATCCACCTATACGCCTGAGAATTGGATACAAAACAACAGAGATGTGAGGGCAAAGATGTAAAACTCACTGTTGATCCAGACTAACAAAGACTTAACTGGTAGATTTATTATTGTTAAATTAATCAACAATGATAAATGGCTGTTTATTGTCCATATAAGCAGTGGTATAAGGAAAAGAAAAAAACCTGCATGAGCACAGCTGGACCAAGGTACTTGTCTCCATTCCACCAGTAACTAGGACAACTAGTGCTGCAGCACGCACACAGAATGCATTCATACAGACCATCCTATAGGCATGGGAAAAAGTGTTTAAAAAATCATTAGTAAAGATCACAATCATCCTTCACACTAACAAAATCAGCAGAATATTCAGAAAGGTTTCGAACCAGCTTTTGGCGGTCCTCGATTGACTGGAGGTACTGCTCTTTTCCCTGCTTTGACTCGTCCTTCTTTTTTAAATACGGCTCGATGGACTTGTACTGTGCATAAAAATTGCTCATATCCTAAAACAACAAGAAATATGAGTGTAGGATCAGTTTTAAAAAAAATGTAGGTTCATTCTATTTGACAAATAAATAGTCATATTATCATATGTTGTCACTGGGATTTTCAGTTAACTGTGGTTTACTCACAGGAACAAGATCTTTCACCACATACATGTGAGGCAGGGGGTAAATCTTCATCACTTTGCTGGTATTTGTATCTATTTTGTTTAAGCAGGCTAAGGTGTTGCCCCCATTGATGTTCATAGCACATGAGCCACAGATACCTGTAAATTATATACAGAGAAATTCAATAACATTCTGGCGTAATGATGTAACATATTACAGGAATAGTTCACCCAAAAATGTCTAAATTTCCCCAAATCTGTTGAAGAAACAAACTCATCTACATCTTAAATGGCCTGAGGGTGAGTAAATATTCAGCAAATTCTCATTTTTGGGTGGGTTATTACTTTAACAGGACACAGACTGATCAAAAGAGTAAAATGTATTTATTTTTAATTCTATTTTAATTTTTTTACCCTCTCTACATGAGCGTCTGAAGGTGAGTGTTGGGTCCATTTCATTTTTAATTTTGATGAGAGCATCAAGAACCATTGGACCACATCTAGGATAAGAAAATGGCATTAAAATTTTGTGTTATTCAGAAATTCTGACAAATTTTATTTATTTATACAAAGCAAGTAAACTGATATGTAACAACTGTGTAAACATCTGGAGCTTACGTGTTCAAATCAACCTCATAGGTTTGCATGCGGGGCTTGTCACCAGGTGTGTCAGGGTCCCATCTGTAAATCTGAAATGTCTTTATTTTTGGCTCAGGGGCAGCTGCTGTCTGGGCATACCGCACCAGCTGATATAGAGAGAGGAAACAAAAGATGAGTTCAACACAAGACAGCCGATGCTCAATGCTGAGTTTACTGACATCACATAAATAAAACACATTACATCCCTCCAACCTTAAAATATATTTGGTCAAATTAAAACAGATTACGCTATATTATTTTCATGGCTTTGTCGGGTTAGTAAATACATTAATATACCAATGCTTTTTTTTAATCCAAGGTGTCTTTGTTCTGAAAAAATGAAGCCACTTGTATAAGCCAATGAGCGCCACCTCTAGGTGTAATAGAGAAGTGTGCGAGAGTTATATCACCTTGTTACTCAACTCACATTGAAGGTAAAATTGAGTATCAATATCATTATTCTATACTAGAAGGTAAGTTTAATTAGAAATAACGTTACATTTATGTAATCTGATGAAGCAGATTCTTTTATACGCTGCGCAACAGCACGTATGTAACTTGATTAAACAGGTTAACGCTTTATCTGTCAGCTACCCAGCTTAGCCCAAAATTCACACGTGATAAATTCCTTATAACGAGAACGTCCTCATAAACCACGATGGTCTCGTACATTTTCACATAATCACCTTGCACACGCATAAGATGCTGACAGATGCGGATTCGTACACAACTTACCACTAACGTCCTAAAGTTGCGAAAAGCAACAGCGCTGCGAGTAAAAGAAATGCAAGCGAACATTCTCCACTTCTGTGTTGTTATGAAGGAGTAACTTTCTTCGCATGAGCGGCTTCAGCAGTTTCAGATATGTAAGATGTGATCTGCTCCTCCTCCAAATGCCAGCTGGGCGTAAATTTGTCCTTCGTCAATAAAGAGCGACACAAAGACTCGTATGCAACAAGAAGCTGAAGCGTCTTTCAGGCATCCCACGGTAAAGCTTGGAAACAATGTGGAAACATTATGGTTTCCAGGTATTAAAATTAATAAAATTGTAAATGGATTTTTTATTTTATTTTATTTTTAGTTGATCAGCACTTTTTGCTTATATATAGATTATAATAAAAAGAGAAATACCTTAATTTTTTTAATGTTATACATTTAATGTGAGATCCCCCATGACTTTAACTATGAAAAAATAAACTTTTCTGTAAATATCGGCTGCTGATATTGAAAATCCATATAAAAAAAATCATAAGCAGATGCAAAGGCCACAATCTGTATATGATATGAGGATCAACAAAGGTCAGGTTTCGCACAGTAAAAACCTAAACAGCCCTAAACATTAATAGGCATACTTAAACTAAACTGAGAAACATCGCATAAATTTACCATAATATTGCATTTTTCTGAGACTTTATCATAATAGTTATGAAACGTCTGACATCTTCATTCTTCGTCATTTAGAAATTGATTACATTTAGAGAAATAGTCATACGTGCCATGCAGGTAAATTTTTTTAGGGGAACTATTCCTTTAAGAATACTCATTTAGGTTAAAGGCCCAAAGATATTCATATATACCTGATTAAAACCCAACTATTTTGAGCACTGTGATGTGGTTCATTTTATCTTAGTATTTTGTTGCTTAACCTGTCTGAAAACATTAGTGCAAACAATTATTCAGGTTTTTGCTTAAAAAAAACCCTCATCACTTTAGAAGTGAAAACAGGGTAGAATGCATTTTAAAACACATTTGACAGCATTTTGAGATAAACCCATAGGAACAGAGCACAATGACATAGAAGTCTGCCGTTTTAGAAGCTCAGACACTTTTCCATAGTTATAACAGCGGAAAACTGGCCTACATGTATTTAATCTTGTAGAGTTCCCGAGATGCGAATCAATCTTGAGTGAGGTTTTCCTCGCTAGTTTGAGAGACATCAAGAATTACGGTTGAAGGAGCATTAAAACATCACTTCAAGGTAAAACAGGAATGGTGCTCATCAGTCTTGTCTCATTTCCAGAGATCTGCAGTGACTCCTGGATCAAAAGCAATCTTATTCAGGCCTCAAGTGGAGTAGTCCACGTTTATCTGTCAAATGAATCCCACTTCTGCCAGAAGAGCTTCTAATAAATCCCTTTGACCTTATGAGTCACTGTAGGGTATACTCAGGCAAATTGGAAAGGATTTTATTTAAATCCGTCAGTGTCCTCAGTCAAGTTAAACAATTCAGATATTTAATTTGCCACCCAAAACAAAGCACATTTATAGCCTTATGTGGCTTAATGTCAGTCACTGTAAATCAATGTCAAATATGTAATGTTTGAAAAAAGTCTCTTATGCTCACCAAGGCTGCATTTATTTGAAAAATACTATAAAAATGGTAAAGTTGTTACAAGAACTGTTTTCAATTTCAATGTATTTTAAAATGCAATTTATTCCTGTGATGGCAAAGCTGCATTCTCAGCAGTCGTTACTCCCAAGTCTTCCTTTAGAAATCATTAAAATATGCTGATTTGGTGCTCAGTTATAATCAATTATTACTGGTTGTCAAATACTAATGATGGATCTTCTTATTATCTTATATTATTGCGTGAGCGTCAAATCAGCATATTCAAATAATTTCTGAAAGATAATGTGACACTGAAGACGAGCAGTGATGCTGAAAATAAATTGCACCTTAAAATATATCAAAATAGAAAACAGTTATTTTAAACTGTAATAATATTTCACCATTTTGTTTTACTGCACTTTTAATTAAATAAATTCAGCCTTGGTGAGCATAAAATTGATTTATCTTTCAAAAACATTAAAAAAAATCGTATATCTGTCATATTATATTAATATCGTATCATATCAGTTGTTCTTAACTGAAAGTATCAAAGTGTCTTTCACTTCCTCATACTAATTCGTTTCACCTAATACAGCATTAGAACGGTTTTAAACACAGTAGTATTCATTCGACAGCGACAGGCATGTCATTTCAACAGGTTTTTGTTTCTATACAATATTTTGTTTGAATTCTACTTGTTTTATATCATTAATCATACATTTTCAAGTTGAAATTTTCCCCTCAGCATGAATGTTGTTGTCCCGTGCACACCACCTTCAGTCGTTGAGAAATCACACATCCCAAACCTAGGGGTCACTGTTGTGCTGCAATGGCACTTTTAATAAAACAGACATTTTATCTTCACAACAGCAATGTCTGGACATAAAGAGGGAGAGAAAATTGGGTCAGGGCTCTGTGTGCTGGCAGGCTGGTTGTTCTTGTTTGAGTTTGGAGTAGTTTAAAAGCAGACCAGAAAGGGCTATTGGACACAGTGAAGACAAGGCAAGTGCTAGCGGTTCTCTGGCATATGACGGATGACGTTCAAAACAGCAAAAAGAGCCCTGACCCCTCATTTCAACATTCCTGCACACCCCTTTATTTACAGATAAAATGAATACATTCATTTATTTCACATGGTAACCAAGCCAATCAATTGGTTTTTTTTTTGGTTTTTTTTGTTTTTTTTTTAGAGTGATCTACTTTTCATCCATCCAAAAAGTTCACATATCAGCATTCAAAATTCTTTCCTCTTTATGTTCCTCTCAGTCTTTTTACTCAGTTACTTGACTCTTATCTAAGAACCTCAGACTCCTGTGTTTGCTTAAATCCCATAAAACAATATGTATAACTATTTACAAGAGCGTTAATCTCTAACTACACCATCACAAATCCATAACCTCAAACCACCCACCCCACCCACTCCCCAAAAATTTTTCCTAATGAAAAACCTAAAAAAGCAAGGAAAAAACATGAAACGACTCCCAATGTCTCACAGAACTATTTCTTGCATCCTCCCTCATTCTAAAAGTGCATGCCTAGATTCAGCTATTGAAAATAAAATGCTTGTACATAAAAAAAAAAGAAAAAAACCTTTCTAAACCATTCACCAAACATGGCGAATGTGGACACAGATCAGCATATTGGCAACGATAATCTTCTTTCTTCTTTTGGTAACTACTCAAGTGGGGTTTTAAGGTCTAAAAAAATGTAGTGGAACAATTAAAGTGGGTCTCTGAGGCAGCAGCTGGTAATGGAGCAGTTTTGGGGAAACTGGCGTTACAGTCAGAGGTGGCGGGGGCTTGGATGACCATTGTGATAGAGCTTCTGCTTGATGTGCACCATGTTTCCGCTGGAATCCTCCAGCTTCCGGAGCTGTACACGTCTACGGAGGTCCCGGAGGTTGCAGAACTGTGGCAACCACGACCAGGAAGGAGTATCTGTGAGTGGCGCAGAGAAAAACTAATTAGCACCAGTCAAACGGCGGAGTTCCATACATTCTTAATGACTAAGCTAATGAGATGGTTAAAGAAAGGGAAAAAATGTACAGCTTACAATAGACCAGCACGTCTACACAATGTGTTAATGCAAACAGCATGTAGGTCCAGACGCTGGGATGTAGAGGTATAACAAAACCACAGAGAGTTCCTCAGACAGCCCGGCCCCTCACAACTAGCCCTGTTGGAAGTGTGTCAGTGTGTGTGTGAGGGAGGCGATGGGGGAGCGGGGGGTTATTTATAGCATTCCATGGGTATGCCATCCACTAGGACTGTCGTGAAGGGTATACAGAGGAAGATGGTGAATAAGGGTTTTTAAGTCTTATAGCTGGATCAAAAGAAAGAGTTTAGTGAAGAGCTTAATATTAAAGGGATTCAGTATCAGTTCCTTTGTTTAAACAAAAAAAAAAAAAAGAGAAAGGTATAGGAAATGTTTGTTGTAAACAGTCATATTAGCCCTTTAATAAAAAATATATAAAAAGATAAATCTATCTATTTCTCTCTCAAAATCTAAATCTATTTCTCTCTCATTTTTAATGTTTTCCCTCCTAAATTATTATTTTGTTTACTGTAATATTTAATTTTAATTTTCCTTTTAGTTCCTTTTTTTTTTTTTTTTTTACATGATTGTAACCATTTAATTTACTTCTTCTAAGGCTTATTTGGGAGATGCTGAAATGGCAAAACAGGATTGTCTGTACAAATAATTTTTTGTTCTTAAAAATATGGATATGTATATTCATAATATAAAATATATTAAAGTATAAATATATAAAACGTTATTAATACAATGGAAGTCAGTTAACATTTATATTATTCTTGATCTGGACAGAAAATTATTCTTAAAATGTGAAAAAAAATTATAAAATGTTTAAAATATATTATTATCAAAGGTATCAAGTATTGATTATTTCAGTTATGACAGTATAAATCAGTTATCAGATATATTACTCCTGAGTTAAACAGACGAGTAACAGAAAAAGTCAAAGCAATTGAATGTGATTCTAAAATAGGAAATGAAAGCTAAAATTCAAGGTATGTGCCTCAATGCAGTGTATATGTAGTGTGTGTGTGTGTGTGTGTGTGTGTGTGTGTATGACTGCACGCTTACACGTCTCGCCAACTTGCCTTCTCTATCCAGCTGCTCTTTGTCTATTTTTAGCACTCGAACAGTGCAAGGGTGCAAGTCAGTGTGTGTGTGTGTGTGTGTGTGTGTCTGCTGGTGGGGGTGGGGCCATGACAGCATCTCCCTCCCGCCTTCGTTTCCATCAACCTCACCTTCACTCCCTATCCTGGTGAGGCTAAATGAGGCTGACCTGCAATCAACGTCACATTTTCACAGCTGTGGTGTGCTTTACTAGAAAGGCATTCCCCTGTATTTTTCACTAGTCCATATCATATGGAGATACCATTTTTTCTTGGATACAGATAAATATATGTGGTTTTAATTTTCCTCAATGCTACTCTGGATCTAGATGTGAACTGAACTGAATATATTTTTTCTTTGGTGCCTGTGTGTCGTTCCAACCAGTATGATTTTGGTAAATCTTTGAAAAACTAATTAAGATATATTTAATAAAACCTAAGAGTTTTCTGTCCCTCCATAGAGTCCAGGTAACCAAAACTTAGAAGATCCAAAAAGGCCATAAAGGAATTGTAAAATGAATCCATATGATTGAGTGGTTTAATCCAAGTCTTGTGAAGACATACAATTGCTTTATATTAAAAACATTTCATTTAGGCTTTTATTCCCATATAAACACATGAATAAAGCTTTGTTATTTACCATATTGTGATTTACTCTACACATTTGCTTTGATCAATGTTTAGATGCAAGTAAAAGCTTAAATTAAATTTGTTTGTCATATAAAGTGATCATTTCACAAGACTTGGATTAAACCACTCAATTAATATGGATTCATTTTACAATGCCTTTTTTTGTGCAAGTTGTTTTCTAAGAGAAAGAAACCTCTCAGGTTTCATTCAAATATCTTAAAGGAATAGATCACCCAAAATTTTTATGTTTATCTGCTTAGCCCCAGGGCATCCAAGATGTAGGTGACTTTGTTTCTTCAGTAGAACACAAACCAAGATTTTTAACACAAACTGTATGTAAGTGGATGGGAATCACGGCTAAAACGTAAAATAAAACAAAAAAAAACATACACAAACAAAACCAAATTAAACCCTGTGGCTCGTGGTGATACATTGATCTGTAAAGACACGATCGGTCTGAGCAAGAAACTGAACAGTATTTATATTGTTTTTCCCCTTTAATTCACGCAATGTGCAAACTGTTAGATCTCTCCTGAGCGCGTCCTGTTGTGCGCATTCTCAGCAGCAGGCGCGTGATTTTTTTTCCCAAACCAGTTGAGCGCAAACCACGCCCCCTACGCGAAAACCCCACCCCGCAGCCATGACTCACGTCTCTAGGTCGATTTCATTGGTCAACTCTATCACAGTGCTTATTGCTACACTGCGTTGAAACAAACGAACAAATTTTAATATAATCATGACTTTGATTGACGTCCAAACTTCTTCTTCTCAGGTGACGTAAAAGAGTTGACCAATGAAATCGACCTAGAGACGCGAGTCATGGCTGCCGGGTGGGGTTTTCGCATAGGGGGGCGTGGTTTGCGCTCAACTGGTTTGGGAAAAAAAATCACGCGCAGCAGGCGCATGAGGTGTCTTCTTCTTCTTTCTTTATGGCGGATCGCAGACTTATGAGTGCATTACCGCCACCTATCTCTCAAGTGGACCATTGACACTCTATCTACAGTACAATCTCAATTAGGAGGGTCCACTTGAGAGATAGGTGGCGGTAATGCACTCATAAGTCTGCGATCCGCCATAAAGCAAGAAAAAGAAGAAGATCGTTTTGTGTCTTTACACATCAGTGTATCGTCACAAGCCGAAGAGTTTAATTTTGTTTTATTTGTGCATGTTTTTTTGTTTTATTGTATGTTTTAGCCGTGCTTTTCATCCACTTACATTATAAGACTGATAGACTGCAACGGTTTGAGCTAAAAAATCTTGGTTTGTGTTCTAATAAAGAAACAAAGGGACGGGCATTTTGGATGCCCTGGGGTAAGCAGATAAACATAAAATTTTCATTTTGGGGTGAACTATCCCAATTTTCAACTATTAATTTTTTTAGTTGAACTATGCCTTCAGTATATTATATATATATATATATATATATATATATATATATATATATATATATTAGAATCAAGATTTAATTAATACTTGATTCTGATTGGTCAGTAACTGCATTCCATACTTTGATATTTCCCAATTTTCACCATCGTCCAGCTCTATATATCAGTCCACTGCTCCAGTACTAAAACTGGCTTTCATTTCTCTCATATCACACCACTGACTCACTCTTTTTCTAATTTCATATGAACCCCTGTGCATTTCATTTATTGATTGTAGCACAAATAACATAATGTTTTTTTTTTATTTAAACATTTTTGTAATGTTTATCGTCTTATTGCTTTTGTACATTGTAATAGGAGCTTTAAGAATATACAGGTAAGAATCAGATGGAACAGATCAAATAGCCTTCACATTTCATGTCCACGTATTTATTCATTTGGTGAGTATAGTGGGGTAATGCACATTTAACCACTCATTCGCTAAATAACCTTTGACCGACTAACCATACTCTGACATGGAGCGTTTAATTACTAAATGGCTAGTAGCCACATTATAACCTACTTTTTCAATATATTCAGTTTTTCCAAGCAGTTCTTTTATGAGTGACTCTCCTTGACCCATAATAACCATCAAATGCTCATCTGATGAACACAATAATCGTATTCAAACTAAAAGCATTCCCTTTTAATGCACTATTTACACATTTTGCCACTTTGCCCTCAAAGGACCATGGACAACTGCTGTGTTGCCTGCGATTTAGTTACACTAAGTGAAAGCCTGCTGTTAATTTCTGCAGCCACAGTCTTCATCTTAATACATTAATTACTGGGGGTTATAATAACAGGGCAGAAGGGGAGCGCTGACAGCTGATGAAAATGACAAATGTAGGTGTGTAAATGTTTGGGGAAAGAAAACTGAATTTTGGGAGTGTTTGGAAAAAAATATGTTTATTAACATAAAACCAATACAGTGGGACACATGCATTTTAAAGATGGTTTTATAAATTTATGAGGATTTAATCCTATACAAATCTGGGTATATATAGCACTCTAACACACCAACTCCTAATCATTTTGTGAGATCAGTTGATCTGTTATGGTATATTATAAACACCACTGATATAATATGTAAATGTACAATTTTAAATCATTTAATTACAGTATTTTACTCTTTGAGACACAGCTAACAAAGTTAGCAAATAAAACAAAGATTACTAGAGTATGTTTTACAAGAATATATGTTTTCAGCCTTTATACTTTAAAATGTAATGTTTCAATTGGTTTCTTTGTAATTAATTGAGAAATTTGCTGGCAATTAAATCTGTTTTGACACCAATTTATTTCAGTGTATTTTTAATTATCTACACAAGCTGTGTTCATATTGTCACTAACATTTAAGGCACTTATTCTTCACAGTAAAGTGTTTGACCAATTGAATTTGTCAGTTCTTTAGTTTTTTCAAATACAGTAACCAGTAAGTACCTGAATACATCCATTTAAATCTTGCACACAAAACATGGCATTTATTGAGCAAGGAAACAACATTCAAACTCAAAATGATCATGCTAAACGAAATATAATGCAAACAGACTTACAAATAGCATTACCTCGGTTCATAACATTAAATAAATTGTCACATGAGGGAAGATATCTTGATTTGGTGTTATTTCAATGCATAAAATGTAATTTTCTGTAACCAAATCATGGTCTGCATACTGTTCTCACAAGCAAATCCTTTGTCTTTTACATGTATCCACATATATGCTTTCCATATACTCTTGGTTACAATGTTCTTCCCACTCACCATAATAGCGACTGGCTCTCCAGGCCCTCACAGCACAGTGCAAAGCTCCATCCAGCCACAACAACAGCCAGCTGATACAGAAGCCCAGCAACAGCCCCAGCATGAGGTCCATCTCCTGTTTGGTCACACTGTCACTCACAAAGTAATTCTCAGATGAGTCCACGAGCGAATGGTCTCCGTCATATGGAATTACGTAGTGAACATGATGCCTAGGGTAGAGAGGGGAAATCTGTGTTTAGAGGTTTACATTCAGTAACAAAAAGTGACAGAAAAGAACATGAAATATATAATGATAAAGAAAACAGTCAATTAAGAGATAGACAATGATGACATACAATATTATGTCAATTACAAATGCTTGCTTTAATAATGCTCTCAGCAGGGTGGGAATGCCAGCATTTCTATACTGATACTGTTTGGATCCAACTGAGCTCAGTCAAGTGAGGTTCGTTGTCTTGGAACATGTAAATGCATTAAATATATGGTTTGGCCCACAGCTTTTACAAATAATACCATATACATTTTTGTCACACTCTGTTGTTTATGAAGGTCTATGTGAAAATACTCATTGTACAAATGTGTCTTGGATAAGGGTTAAACGACGTTATGCATTTGAAAATCTTCATCTGGTTTTGTTATGTAAAAATGACTGTACATGTATTAAGTACTATTTCATGTAAAGAAATTTGACTTATGGTAAGTTTGTTTATAACCTATGCAACCTTGGTCCTTTGCAACATATTGCCTCAAAGTTCAAATAATTGTTTTTATTGTATTTAGTTTTGCTTTTCCAAATCCAAATCCAAAAACTACTTCTTTTTTTTCTTCTTCTTGGAAAAACTATAACAGTGTCAAATTTGGGTGGAAAGTAGAAAAAAAGTCATAAAGATATTCATTTACATGAAATAAAATGAATTACAAGAGCTCAACTTTTGGACATTAGATATTGATAGGCAGAAATAGACAGATATGAAGATGTTAAAGAACTATATGAATAGATTAATATTTTGATGAAGAATGATAAATGATATCTATTTATGACAATAATCAACACAAATCAGTATGCTTCCTCTGGTTATCTATAAATTAGCTTTACGATTCATGCATGAACAAATAATTCACATAAGAGTTTTATGCCCTTTCTTGCAAATATCAGGACACCGAGCAAGTTTTCACTGACCATGACCTATTTGTGTAATGCACTCGGTCCTGATATGTCAAACAGAATATGTTTGAAGAGAGATGTGGCACATAGTCATTAAGTTATTAACAGATCTTCACCAACAATAAAGTGTTAAAACATGCAATTCTAATTGAGAACAATTATGATTTGACCTTATTCACTACCCTCAGATGTTCTTACATCAACAACTTGTAATCAACTGACAGCTTGAACAGAAACTGTGGTGCAAATGAAGGCTGACTAACAAGTCAAGTTTCAGATACTATTCGACATAAAAGAAATGATAGTCTTGTGTGTATAAATACAAATAAGAATATTTTGTCTAAACCATTCATGTACTACACTAAACAACAACAGAAAACTGCATTTACACTGTAATTACTTATATGCATTAACTCAGCGCAGTCCTTCTGTATTAAAATTTTATTTTATTTCAGTAATATAAACGTGATTTTGTGGCCATCACACACACCGAAAAGAACAACATATCTGGCGGTGCTCGGAGAAAAATCACACCTTGATACGCAGAAAGAAAAACACACACACACACATAAGAAGAGAAATCAAGGAGATTTCACACCGACGCAAAGCAACAGTAGCTGCTCAGTATTGATAAACCATTTAAATTACGCCTAAATTATGACATAAACGACGCGAATACACATATGGGGCCCTCAATGTGACAATCTCCGATTGGATAAATGAGATGAAATGGAAAAGACAGTGTTTCAGGGGCTGGAGAATAGCAAAGGCCTAAGAACTGTTAGTATTAGAAGGGGAAACCTGTCGATTTCTGGCTCTTGTGCTAGAATTAATTTCTTTATTAACGCTTGGGTTTTTACCTTCCACAGTTGCAATGACAGACGCGGTCTTCCCCTCGTAAATGCGGTAAGATGTAGTTGTGAAAACGGTCCAGGAGTGCGTTCATGTCCATTAAACACGCTATCGCCTGCAAAGAACCATTCGAGTCAGCCGGGACATGACAAGCAGTATTGGAACACAGCAACCGCTACATGACCTGGTACTGTGACCACTGCAGGGGAAAATACACATTACATTCCCACATCAGCCAGTAATAGACATAAGTACGGTTGTGCTGTCTTAATGAGATTTTTAAATGGACTTTAAGCGGTCCACGCTTTTGTTAACCCCCGATTTCACTTTGAAAATGACAGAAATGCACAATTATGAAGTGCTTAGGCAGGTGGAAGGTCTTACCATGACAACTGAAGCACCGAGGATCATAAAAATCATGGTGGTTGTGATCATATGCATCAAAACTTCCGAACTCGCCTTTCCTTTTCCCCAGTCTGTTCAACGAATCCGGTTAAACTAAAAACATGCCGTCCCGGGAGAAGACGCTCATTGATGCGCCCTCACCGCTACACCTGCCTCATTCCTGAACCCGCCAGATTGGGAAGCGTTCTTAAGGCGCATAGGGTTAGGATGAGCAGATCTCGCTATCCCAACGTATGATGAGCCTACACGCGCATTCACACAGTCTTCACCCACATCCAGCGATACGTTCCCCCAGTGCTGCAGTTGAATCCGCCTCAGCTGTGCGGTTGGGAGGGAGCTGAGGAACGCGTCCTAGTCTGATTACTAATGCTGCTGCCTCTCTCCTCCTTCGCGTTCCGACGCCGTTGGTAACGTCTTGCGAAAACTAGCGATGTCAGGCTCAGCTAATTCTCTGATATATATGTCTAGGAGTTGACATCTAGAAGCTAGACCTTAGATTCGTCGTCGAGGTTTTGTTTGTAGAAATGTGTAGTCGTCTTTACATCTGCTGTGATCGCCACACTGTATATGGCAAGCCGTTTTGACATTAACTTCTTAATATGGCACTAGTGCTTACATATATAAAATGTATTACACACACACACACACACACACACACACACACAATTTTTAATGATTTTGAAAGAAGTTTCTCTCTTATTTGATCAAAAAGTAAAAAACTGTACAAATATTGTGAAATGTTATTACTCTTTAAAATAACTGCTCTCTATTTTTGTGATGGCAAAGCTAAATTTTCAGCAACCATTACTGTCACATCATCTTTTCATAATTCTAACATTCTGATATGCTGCTCAAACAAAAAATATATTGTTATTATTATCAATTCAAAAAACAGTTGTGTTGCTTTATATTTGTATGGAAACTATAATATATGTATATATAGACACATTTTTTATAAAAATATATGTATGGCTATTTTTAAATTAAGATTTAAAAAATCTTACAAAAATAAAACTGTTACCAATAAAAATTGGAATACATACAGGTGCATCTCAATAAATTAGAATGTTGTTGAAAAGTTTAATTATTTAAGTAATTCAACTTAAATTGTGAAACTTGTGTATTAAATAAATTCAGTGCACACAGACTGAAGTAGTTTAAGTCTTTTGTTCTTTTAATTGTGATGATTTTGGCTCACATTTAACAAAAACCTCAACAAATTGGAATATGGTGACATGCCAATCAGCTATTCAACTCAAAACACCTGCAAAGGTATCATGAGCCTTCAAAATGTTATCTCAGTTTAGTTCACAAGGCTACACATTCATTCAAGTCTGTTGATCTGACAGTTGTCCAGAAGACAATCATTGGCACCCACCACAAGGAGGGAAAGCCACAAACATTCTTTGCCAAAGAAGCTGGCTGTTCACAGAGTGCTGTATCCAAGCATGTTAACAGAAAGTTGAGTGGAAGGGATAAGTGTGGAAGAAAAAGATGCACAACCAATCGAGAGAACCGCGGCCTTATGAGGACTGTCAACAAAAATCGATTCAAGAATTTGAGTGAACTTCACAAGGAATAGACTGAGGCTGGGGTCAAGGCATCAAGAGCCTAGCTACAGTTGTCGTATTCCTCTTGTTAAGCCACTCCTGAACCACGGACAACGTCAGAGGCATCTTACCTGGGCTAAGGAGCTTCCTTCTGCTGACCAGCTTTTTGAAGATGCTGATTTCATTTTTTACAGCAGGATTTGGCACCTGCCCACACTGCCAAAAGCACCAAAAGATAGTTAAATGACCATGGTGTTGGTGTGCTTGTGCTCTATGGGGTTTTGTCAAGAGGAATATGAGAAACAAGAGACCAAAAAAAAAATGCAGATGAGCTGAAGGCCACTGTCAAAGAAACCTGGGCTTCCATACCACCTCAGCAGTGCCATAAACTGATCACCTCCATGCCACACTGAATTGAGACAGTAAGTAAAGCAAAAGGAGCCCCTACCAAGTATTGAATGAGTACATGTACAGTAAATGAACATACTTTGCAGAAGGCCAACAATTCACAATTTTTTTATTGGTCTTATGAAGTATTTTAATATGTTGAGATCGTGAATTGGTGGGTTTTTGTTATATGTGAGCCAAAATTATGTCAAGTAAAAGAACCAAAGACTTAAACTACTTCAGTCTGTGTACATTGAAATTATTTAATACACAAATTTCACAATTTGAGTAGAATTACTGAAATAAATTAACTTTTCCATGACATTATAATTTATTGAGAAGCACCTGTAGTTGCATGCAGCTAAATAATAATTCAATAATAAATAAATATTACTTAAACTGAAGCAAGTACCAGGAGCAACTGGAGATAAGATAAGAAAAGTTAATTGCTGATTTCAGAAGATGAAATCAGTATATGAAACAGTAGATGAAAAAGTAATATGTTCCCATTCATAGTATCTGACAAACAGTATGTGAAAAGTACCAGATGACCTACTACTTCTACCGAGATCCCATAAAGCAATGGGAGAAGATTTTTGAATGGCAGTGAAGCAATGGAACTAAAGCTGGTAGGTCAGGCGACAGTATAACAGCATGGTCTATGTAGTACATACAAATTGAGTGAAGTAATGAAGTAAGTTTCAAACCAAATATAGTAGCTACTGGACTGCATGTAATTTTGGGTGCAAATCAGAGAACAGAAAGATACTAGTTAGTTTTAAGTTTTAAGGAATAATATTAAAATGGCTTGCCACACATTATAGGTTTTTGGTAAAGTAGGCTTCTTTAAGACAGCATACGATTAGATTCTTTCTAAATATCCATATAGGTTTATATGCAGAATCTGCCATCACAGTGTTATAACCTGCTATTTGGTCCAAGGCAGCCATGAGCGTTTCTTACCAATCTCGCGGAGGTGCGGGAGCGTAATGTGCGCGTGAGAGGGGTTGGGGGGGGGGACAGAGAGGGGGTTTGTTTGGGGAGTGGTAGAAGAGACTTCACCGATTCACTTTTCCCGTAAAAACACGGCCTATGTTTTCCAATTAACGAAATGCACTCCATTATAGGACAGCCATCCCTTAAGGAGCGTGTAGTTTTTACCAACCCATCCTCACGCCCCCTCACGCGCTCTGCAGTTCATATTGCGCCATTTCGTTTAGCCCGTACGATTGTTCACCTTCTTTATCTCATGTTCCCGATGATTGGCACGTTAACTAACACATGTGAAAGGACCTTGGCCGAATATACAAAGTACTGACTGACTTGGCAGGAATTCAAGCTTTAAGTCTTAATTAAATTTCCTACTTGATGCACTTCAGTTTCTTTCCAGAGCGTGCAGTAATGCAGAGTGATAGCCAAAACGATAACCAAATCCATTCTGTTGTACTACAACATGCTGTGACAAGTGAAAATGCATTATTAGTGACTTTTTCAACAAGCTTTTAATGCAGAACATGACGCTGTTTTCGTCGGAACTATTATACACTAATTCATTAAAGCTAATATACCGATGACACGTGTTTATTTATGAAGGTCACCGAGAACAAGCCACGATGCCCCCCACATTCAGCAACAACACATTTCAGCACCCTGGAGAGCAGCACAGTAAAGATTTACTGCTGACCACCATCAAACTCTCTCTCTCTCTCTCTCTCTCTCTCTCTCTCTCTCTCTCTCTCTCTCTCTCTCTCTCTCTCTCTCTCGCACTCTCTTTCGCTCTCTCTCGGATTCTCCATCAAACTCAATAAGCTGACATAACGTAGAATGAAATGGAAAACGAAATTAGTTTTTGTGAAAATCTGAAAATGCTCCAATTTATCATGTATAATAATGTTTAGATTACTTGGAATCTTTTTTGCAACTGCTTTTCCTTTGCAAACCCCATATCTAATATAAAAATAAATACATTTTTATAAGTAAAATAATAAATTAAATATTTGTACAATTTCAAATATTTTAAAAATATAAAATATTTGAAGTATTATTACATTACATTTGCTTTATTACAATTTATTATTTATTATATTATATTATTAAATATGATAAATATTTAAAAAAAAAAATTCCTAGTATCCTTTAAAAGACAAATAACAGAACACAGTAGATTCTACAGCTTTTCCTAGTGGAAGAACATCTGTTCTGTAATTTGCTGACATATTATGATATCATATTATTGTTAGAATTACAACAAAACAAAACAGGCAACTTTATTCTTATGTATTTTACCTAAATTATATTAAATGAGCACATATCTTAACAGGGATTCTTTTAATTGTAATTTTTTGTTTAATTTTTGATCAATCGTCTCTGATCAAATGAAATCAGAGTAGACCACCTATGTATTAAAATTAGCAATGTCTATAAGGTTCACACACACACACACACACACACACACACACACACACACACACAAATACTTTTGTTCTTTCTACAATAAAATCTATAATGATTATCACATATTTCCAAAATATTAGTTTGAAATTATTATTTATTTGTGTTATGGATTCTTTTAATCATTACGTTTTATTTTGCATTAGAATGTGGCTTATGCTACGGTCGCTTGCTTCACGCTGCGGCTTATCCTTCGACGTTATTTCCGCTGCGTTGTTAGTGTTGTACCATTGTAAACATAACAGAAAGAAATGTTGTGCCACTTAATAAATGAATTATTGAATAACATGTCATACAAACATTGTTTATTTCACAAGTTACAGAAACGCCCATTACAGTGAGCGGTAAAGGAACCCGTAATTTTAAAAGGACTGAAATGCATCTTGACAATAATAACAGCTAGCAAACTTACCAGTGCTGTTCCATGGCAACTCTCAAAGCTGACAGACGGCTGGTTTCTGCTCGTTCAGTCACAAATTACATCTCACAACTGACCGAGGCATAGGCGTGTATTAATTTAAATAATCATTCAGATGAAAGAGTAATTCTAATTCTCCCACGTGCGTTGTTATTTTTATTTTTGATTAATGTTTCAGTCGACTTTTTTGCCTCTGTGAATTAAAGTGTTTTAATATTTATGTTTTTCAGAATGATCAAGAGTTTGCCCAAAGTTCTTCAAGCACACTGCACACTGCACTCTGGCGTCACTATTTTCTCATTGCAGCACTAAGGAGCTCATATTGAACAGCATCGAAGCTGGAGCAACATGTGTGGCTGTCAAAATAGACATACAGGCCTGCAAGCTGCAGGTGATCGACAGTGGCTCTGGAATGTGCCAGGAGAACATGGACAGAGTGGGTCTGTAATACAGAGGGGAAGCGATTTCCAGTATATTCTCTCTTGCAGAAATGGTTGAAATATCATTAAGCTGTTGTTGAAGACATACGTTAAAACCTTTAATGAAGCAAATGCATTTGATGTTGCTGAAGCTCAAACCGTTTGTCCTTCTGCAGGGCATCTGTGTCCGTCTACAATATCTTCCACAACATGCCAATTCAAAGAAAGAGAATGGATGCTGTTTTAGAAACCAAACACATCCGTCAGAGAGTGGAGAATCTCTGATGCACCCACCTGTGTCATTTACAGTGGAAAAATAAAATTCAGCTCACATGGTGGTGCAGCTCTCTAAAACAAACAGTACTTATTACAGGTTTGTGCAGATTCATGGCCTGAGCTGAGCTCAAAAGCTTGGAGAGGTCAGTTACGTCCATGAGCAGTTCAAAATAACTGGTCATATCACTACAATAACGGCCTGCAATTCCTGTTCCTGTTCCTAAATGGCAGGCTTCTTCTTGAAGACACACATTCATAAAACACTCAACTGCCTTTTGTAGAGAGTAAGCAGTGCTGCCAGACAAAACAACAGCCCAACTGTATATTCGTTAACGTCGAGACCCAAACAAAAAGTTGGATGTGATCTCCATAGTGTCTATGTGTTGAATATATGCCTTGAACAGCCAAGTCTTTGAGAGTTCAAAGACTGGGATAATGTGCTCATCTGCATTGAAGAAGGGCTTTGCATTCCTTACTAAAGAATACCTGATGACAGAGTATTCCATGAAGGGCAGCGATGGTCCATCAAGTAGTCCATTGAGTAATGCTAAGACTCCTGTGGCAGTACAAAACCTCAGTGCTGAAATAATACTTGAAGCGTGTAATTCACTGTGTGAGAAGAAGGACATTGCAAGTGGTGTGGACCTCTGGTGTTCATATGTTGGAGGAGGTATCAGCAAACACTGAAACCTTCTCCAGTGAAGAGTCAGAAGCAGAAAAAGCGCTTCAGGCTGATTTGTCCTCGCAGAGCACATTTGCAAATGCTACCGAAATGAATAACAATTACAAAGAAGATGAAAATGCAGTTTGTCCAAATATAAGCCAGAATGATTTGGCAGTTAACAACATCAACAATGTGATGGGAAGCGAAAACCAAAGGATTTCAGTTATGGATGGAAAAGAAGCAGAAGATTCTGCTTCCCAAATAAAATTTCCCCCAAAAAGAGGAAGTTGCCTTTAAATGACACTGAAGAAGACAAACATGGTTTTTATGGTACCAACGCAAAGACTTCCAGAGCTGCATCATGTCATAAATTAACTTTGTCTTGTGAAACGAGATCTCTTGACAAGGTCAAAAGGTTGTTTGGGAAGGATGTTGAGAAAAGACAACAGAGTACGGGAAAAACATTATTTTAAATCCAGTGTCTTCTAGCAAATCCATTGACTGCTTTGTTGGATCTACTTTGTCTTTAGATGATTTAGACAAGCCCTTTTTGATGATCATTTCAGGTGTTTATTCTCCTTACAGTTCTGAATGTTCTGCTGAATATTCATCATGGTACAAGGGAGACAAACTATCATTTGTTGCCAAATGTTCCTATTTAAAACATGACAAATAGCCATTTATAGAGGTCAGAAGAGAAACAGACTTTCTTTCTATGGAAAATTTGTATTTCCCGGAAGAAAAGTCCTGTGAATTAGAAAAAAAAACGTTCTAGAAGATCCACTGGAACTGTTGATGCAGTTGTGCATGATTCTTCAAAAAAAATTCCAGGCTTCGCTGTAAATGATCAGGACACCACAATACCAGAAACTTCCTCTGTTTTAGAAGACTCAAACCTCTGCAAAAAGAAAGTGACTTCCTTTGTAAGAAGTGTGAACGGTGTTGATGAAGCCAGTGTAACCTCTGAGCATGATCCTTAGTGCAGCAACAAAGTAAATGAAGGTAGGTCTACAAATAAAAGTGCTGAAACAGACATTTTGCTTGGAAAAACTGGTTTACATCAACAAAGTTACAGGGCTCAGCAAATACAACTCTCCTCCTTTGGAGGAGACTCAAGTGCCATGTATCACAGATGTCAGTAACAGATATTCATATTATAATTTGCTTTTCTTTGCACATATGATTTGAGTACAGGTGTTATCCATTTCACGCAGACATTGCACTTCCCTTTTTGCCCAAGCCCAGAGCAGAAAGAGCCCTTAACTCAGGGATAGACAGCAGAGGTACAGCTCAGGACTGAAATCAGCTTTTTAGTGCATATTAACTAATTGTTTTTCTTCTCACTCTTTTAAGAGGATGCTCAAGGTCCCAATTCACTCTCGACTTTATTCTCAGAATGGAGTAACCCAGCGTTCATATGGCCTCCAGAGGTAAAAAGACTACTAATTTAAAAAATCATGTAAAGATTTTACATTAATTTATCCTTATTTAACACTGGTTAATGTAAAAATGATTAATTTGACTCACATATTCTATTAATTATTCTGAAAATCTGAGGGTCTTGCTGTAAAAATCCACAATATTATTTACCCCTACCGGTTTACCAACAATATGATCCACACAATGAGAGTATGTATTTTTACCCTTCTGCTCTTTTTGTGCTTTGAGGAACTTGCATGGCTAGACACTTAATATAGCAATGTCACAAAGCATAGCCTTTTTCTTATGTGGTGAAAACTAATCTAAGATTGTGTTGTTGTATTTTTACCTCAGGTCATCCATCAAGTGGACAAGAAATCCCTTGCTTGTTTGATAAATACAACAGAGCAGGAAGCCTCTGAAAGCAGTATAAATAAAAGGTGCCGCAGGATGAAAATCATTACATTGAATGGTCTGATGTGCCTTAAACATCTGTCATTGCTTCCTCCTGCAGGAAATCTTCTAGTGTTGGTTAATCAACATGCTGCTTGATCAAAATGTTGAAAAACTATGCTGATCCCAAACTTATTAGAATATAAGAACTAAATTAATTCCATGTAAAACATTAGCAATACATTTATTTTTCCCACACTGCTCTTGTTGTTTGATGTAGACTCCTATGAAGATGACCCAGGCACACCTGGAAAAATTAGGCTGGGTTCTTCAAGTGTTACCCCACCCTTAGAGAGTAATGAAACTGAGGAGGAATTGAGACTTCTGAGGTCAGTGCAGCTGTTTGAGTCAACATTCCTGATTCTGCCGTCATCTTCTCTTTGAAACATACATGTGTGTTCAATTAGTCCTGCACCTTTGTCGAACAGTGCCATAAATCTTTCTTTTGTTCTTCAAAAGGTCTTGTCAGGCCTTTCTGAGGGGTCTTACTTTAGATGTAAGGTTCCCAAAGAGTGAGTCACTGAATGTTGGAGAGACTTCCCACATGTTTCATAGAGAAAGAAAGCAAAGAGCTCCGCTGTGGAAGACGGTCGGTAATTAAAACCATTGCAGAGGTCAGACTCAGTTCTTATGTTTTTGAATTTGTTTATTCATTAATTTTTAGATTAAATTAAACTCAGTTTAGACTCTTAACTGTTTTATTTTGTAGGACTATCTGCGAGAACACATTGAGGTGAGCCGGATGTCCATATGTGATTTGTATGTAATATGTGAACCGAATACTACAAGTGCGGTCTGGTTTTAGAAGCTCGAAGGATAGGCCTACATGACTGATTTTGTTGTCTTGACTCATGTTTTCAGCTTTTCTTTGATTGATAATGATTATTAATATTCATTTTAACAGGAGTAATTAAGTTCAAGGACATGTTGAGTAAAGAGGAGTGCTGTTGTCTGGTGAGCTTGCTCTGCTCTTGTCAGCTTCCATTTCAGTGTGCTCACGGAAGACTTTCAATCATCCCTCTGGCTGATCTTCACCACTTGGAAGATCCACAGAAATGTTTCAACTAATCTACAACATATCTGATTTTATAAGTGCAATTTTTTTTCGACTATAAACAGTTTTGAGTATCATAAATAACGATAAGCATGATCAACCATAGCATATCATATATTTTTATTTTTCCCCCATATATTTTTAAAGCCTCTCTTTGATAGTTTCATTGTATTCATTTTTTTTTCATTCCCTAAGGATCTTCCCAAACCAAATCTGAGGAAACTTGAGAAAAAAGTATTGTCAGCTCCATGGAAAAAAATCTATCTGTTGCACAAAACAAAACAAAAAATAATTTACAAGCAAAAGCATTCTGCACTTTACGCTTTTCTATTAAATTATTTTTAATAGAGATATTCTGATTCTGTTTTATTGATGGGCGGCTTTTATTATGTATCACCTTTTGGCGCATACAGCTGCTGGCAACAACCTATGGCAACAACACTGCTCTGAGATAGAGTAGCCAATAATAAAGGATTTTACTCGATCATGGAACATTTTCCTCCTATCAAATTGTTCTTTGCAAGGTTGTGGTCCAATCAACTGAAACGTAGGAGGGCGCTAAAATGGATGACGTTCCTCCGCGGCTCATTGTTGTGCATTGAAGGGGCGGCAGGAGAGTCTCACGTAAACGATAACCAAGTATTACTATATAGGTGAGTTTTGCACGTATAAATGACAAAGTATAAAACACGAAAACAGCCTTAGACTAAATGAATGATATGTATTGATTTATTATAGCAGTTTTAACCAAGAGTATCCTATCCTCCCAATTCAAAGATGGCTGAACAGCAGTAACATAACTTACTTGGCGCTTTCTGGATAAGATTAAAACGTCAATCTTCTTTATCTTTAATAAAGATTGAGGACTCACAGCTTTTGTTATGTTATTGTTTCCATGTTTTGCTAATACATAGTTGAGGAATTTAATATATGTTCGTTGAGACTGTATGGCACATGCTTTAACGGAATATGATCGAATCCATCTGCTGCTGGTAACTTATACGGTAAAAGCTTTACGTAACATTATCATGTTACGTTAAATTATCTTGAACCAGTTCTTGTTTATCATTTGTAGATTTTTATAATTAAGTTGTATGCTACATTTTCGATCTTTTTGGCAACTTCATCTTTATGTACAGTCATGACAATGAAGTGCATGATTCATGACGTGGTCCGTAAGGTACTGTATCTATTGGATTATAACGTTATCAGTTCATATATAAAGGAGTCTTTAAAATTGTGTTACAGATGTGCTAAAACTTAAGAAGATATAATAAAAATGTATATTTCTGGGGTTATGTTCTATGCATCCTCTGTTAAGCTGGAAACATTTCTATAAATGTATTCATGCAGTTTTGTATTTGAATGGTTATGTTGGCTTTCTCACAGCATCAGTGATGAACAGGATTCGGATCCACGTGCTGCCGTCCAGCAGAGGTCGAGTGACTCAAGCTGCTCGTGCTCAAGAGCCTCAGACCTGCTCTTATGCCCAGAGACCATGTTCACAGCCTCGCCTGGAGGGCCTAGAGTTCTGCATCAAACATGTACTTGAAGATAAAAATGCTCCCTACAGGCAATGCAGCTATTTGTCCAACAAGAATGGCAAGCGCTGCCCCAATGCAGCCCCAAAACCAGAGAAAAAAGACGGGTGAGGGGGTTTGTTTATTCCCTTAACACACTTACCCCTGGTTTCACAGACCAGGCTTAACCCTAGACTAAAATGTAAGTCTGAGCTGTTTCAAATGAAAGAAACTTGCACTGACTGATCTTAAAATATCAGTGCCTTTGTTTTGTGTCAAGATGCACACCAGTAATGTTCTTTTTTCAAAGGCACGATTATAAAAATTACTTTAATGTCCTAAATGAACTATGGCCTAATACTGACTTAGGCTAAGACCTGTCTATGACCTTTTTTTTTTTTTTAGGGTATCATTCTGTGCAGAACATGCACGCAGAAATGCTTTGGTGCAACAAGCTCAAATGCGGAAGGCATCCACTTCAGGACCTTCCCCTGAAGCCTTGCTGTCTCAGATCAGTGGATACAGTCAGCAGGAAACTGGAACTTATGGTCAAGAGGGCCGTAGTGAAGCTAGCCGCATACTAGGTGAGATGTAACTTGGTTTTAAAATTTGTGCCATTACTAATTAACCAGGCATGGTTTTGGTCTTGTGAACGTTAAGAAATCTCTGGATGTGATGCAAACAAACCTGTGCATGTGTAAAGTGTAGTATAAGTAATAAAATAACCAATTGTTAATAATAGGTTAAAATTATTTATACCCTAGAAATTAATCAAAATTAAATCTGAATTATTACTATTATTCATTTATATACAAGAATATAAGATTTTTTTCTGCTGAATTGAAACTTGCATCAAAGACTGATAACTGATGGTTTGTTATTTTTATGTAATTTTGTAAATTTTGTAAGTTACTAAAATAAGACCTATTTTGTTTTACTACTTGACATAACTTTTAATAGATCTGAACATAACATAATAAATAAAAAAATAGTATAAAGGGACACAGTGTAGCATTTGATTTTTATGGTGATGTATTCTGTAATTATTTCCTTGTATAGATGAAGAGAGCTGGAGTGAAGACGAGCAGGATCCTATTGTTTTGGATCAGACATGGAGAGGAGACCCTGACAGTGAAGATGAAAGTCTTGACAGTGACCACGAAGACCCTTTAAAGTGATATATTCTTCAATTTATTTTACTTATCTGCTTTGTCAAAATTAGTTTTAATAATGTCATCTGAGATGTCAAAAATGAGATTGAAATGAGATTTTCTACAGGCATGCGGGTGTGTACACAGCCGAGGAAGTGGCACTCATCACGCGTGAAAAGCTGATCAGACTTCAGTCTCTCTACATAGACCAATTTAAACGTCTGCAACACTTATTAAAGGAAAAGAAACGCCGCTACCTGCACAGCCGCAAGATTGAACATGAGACCATTGGTAAGGCAGCTGCTTTTATCATTTGATTGCATTGTCACATTTACAATCAATGTATACTCACTTGTGCGTGTGATTCAGGGAGCAGCCTTTTAACAGGTCCAGAGGGGCTGTCCATGAAGGAACGAGAAAACCTGAAAAAATTAAAGGCTCTGCGACGTTATCGCCGTCGCTATGGTGTGGAGGCCTTGCTGCATCGCCAACTCAGACAAAGAAGACAAGCAATTACTGAGGGAGGAACGCCACAGGTATGGATGGACTTAAAGACCATAGAAGTTTTAAACACTGAACACGGCCAAATGAGACAGACTTGAATTAAATTTTATTGGCTTTCCCATACTGTCAGATGGGTATCAGAGGAGACAGTCTGAGCCTACTGTCATGCTCTGTTATTTTTTTATTTATTTAATGTGTATGCATATCTAAATTATTTTGTGTCTTTTTCTGCACAGACGATGCGTTTAAGCCAGAGATGCATTTCCTTTGTGGAAGGGACTCGCTGTTCAAATCCGTGTCTGCCAATGACACGACATTGTGTCTCTCGTATCCTTAATTGTTTCCGTACATATATATATTTATGTGTGTGTGTGTGTACTGCTGTTTTGGTGTTGTAAGAATTTCTTTTTTGATAAACTCATGTTCACTAAAGCTGCATTTATTTGATTAAATATCTAGTAAAAACAGTAATAGTATTACATGAATTAGCATGAATTAAATTTTAAAGTCTAATTTATTTTAAGCCATTACTCCAGTCTTCAGTGTCACATGATCCTTTAGAAATCATTCTAATATGCTGATTTGGTGCTCAAGAAACATTTCTTCTTATCAGTGCTGAAAACAGATGTGCTGTGTCCTTATGTGATACATTACATATAAGTATTTGCAGGATTGTTTAGTGAATAGACTTAATTGAATGGCATTTAATTGAAATATAAATATTTTGTAACATTGTATATGTTTTTACTGCTATCTTTGATCGGTCTAATGCATCTTTGCTGGATTTTTTTTTTTCATTGACCAACCCCAGATATTTGAATGGAAATTGCATATTTATTTATTTGTTAAATACACGTATATATTTCTTTGTTTATATGGGCATAAATATATAGAGACATAGATGTATATATACTTTTGTAGCCCTTAATCAAGGCCCACAGCTTGCTGTAGCTGTTGGTTTCAAACAGCGGCTAATATAAAAGTCTTCTTATGGTATGACTTTCCCAGAGTTATCTAATGGGTAAAGACGATTCAGTTTGAAGGAACAGTTCAAGTTTTCCACCTCCTCCAGCCTTCGATATCTTTGACATTTAAAAGTTATTTCCCAGCTATGCCAGTGTTGGTTCTCCTAATCTCCTTAACCCTTCACAATAGACATTTATCAAGATAGTAGCCAAGTTTTATTCAAAATATGCCCTGGTCTGAAGGACGTTCCGTGTGATCGTCCTGTGCACATGGGACAGTCAGAAGAGCCCCGCTGTCCTCTGCACCTGTCCCTGCCTCCTCCCATGTACCAGCCTGAGCAGGAGTCTATTGCCCCGGAGCAGCTGCCGTCTGCGCCCACAGACATGTACCTCAGTGCCGCAGAGCTCCAGCCAACAGAAAATCTACCTCTGGAATTCAGTGATGTATGAATTGTGTTGGTTTTTCTCATTAAAACTAAAGTTAACTGTGTGCAGTTGCTTTCCTCGTGTGTTTTGGCACATTCCTTCATACTAAGTTTCATATTATCAGAGCAATTAACTCCGCAATATGCACTAAATTTCTTCTACACCTTGCTCCCTCTTCAGATTGCTAAGGTATCCATCAAGTATCTACATGCCTGCAAACAGTGCTGCTCAAGCATGTCCCCTGCTGTGTAAATCAAATCTCATAGCCTTGCATGAATGAAAAACAAATTAATCTGGATGTTCAGCAGTCATCTTCCTTTAATTTGTGTCTGACATTTTCTGTGCGCCCACAGTAAAACCTCTCATTTAATCTCATTTTTGGAAACGTCTCATTTTCCTGTTATGCTACAAACTATTTATGTGCTTTTCCATTACTTGTTCCCATTGGTTGCATTCAAGCACACAAACAATACTGCAAATTTACCCATATTGCTGGATTTTGTTTGCTGGTTATTTGCTTGTTGACAATGTAGAGATGTTTATTAGTATATTTTAGAATATAAACGGGTTTGCAACTGAAAAAATACCTAACCTGAATATAGATTGTGGATGCCTGATAAATATTTAGATTTACTGTAAATGAATGGACTTACGTTTGAAGAAATGTGCCATTAATTAAGATTCAAAATGAAAAAACATGGAAGTATCTCTAAATAATCCAATGGCCCTTCGTACTATATTTTGCATAAATATATTTTTTCTTTTTTTCTTTTTTTTTTGGTACAAAAGTGCTTTTTTGATTCCACTCCAGTTATCACTCAATATTCAGGGTCATTTGATATTAGACATTTTGTCCAATCTTTATATTTAATTTACAAATTCACAAAATATAATACTGTACATTATAATGGTGTGAAGCCTAATTTCACTTTTGGCATTTAAAAAGATTCATTTTTAATGATTTGTTAATGAGGTTTTTTTTTATAGCAAAGAACTTTAATATCAGCAATGTATCAGTTATTGGCCATAACGTGAACTAATTATTGTCCAGATTGTAAATATTTGTGTATCCCTTATCACTGTGGTAATTAAAGTCTGCCAATGTGCAGGATCTTGATGCTGAAGATGAGGGTTTGCAGTGTCCCCCGTCCCCCTTGCTGTTCGACACAGCGCTTGCATTAGAAGACCAGACCATCAGAGCGATCGCCGAGGCCCCCATGGACATACTGACAGGGGCGGAGCAAGGCTATCTGGATGGCTCTTCCCAAGATGCTGAGCTCTCGGAGAGAGACGAGGTGTCTGTGGAAGATCAGGTAATGATTGTTACACTATCACTTGTCGGAATAATTAAACAATGCAACTGAGGCAGTATGTCTGTTCCTTGCAGTGACAAGTGGAAATTTAAACCCCAAAACTGCTATCTTATTTTACAGGTTGAATCAGAAATACTTGAAGCAGTTGGACAAGCAGTTCCCGTGCAGAATTCATCAAAGGTCTCTGACACGAAAACAACAGATGCCTTATCCTGAGCACCTCGTGACCTGATTTAATCAGCTGTCGTACTGTTGATATATCAAACAGTCCACATATCTATTTAAAAGCCATATTTCCGGAAGCTTGCTTTGATTTTTAACATTCTCATTACTTACTAAAATAGTACAGTAGCACATGTTCTGATATAGACTGTTAGTGTCTTGTGAAACTAAAGGGACAGTTATATGCACAGCTGGAGGTTTGTGTTTTATATGGTAAAGATGAGGTACATAGTTCACTACAAAAATTCTCAAAGCACCATTTCTACTTTTATCCAGTACATTTCTGGTTCCATATGTTATTTATAACTCATAACTGGGATTCGTTCACTAAAATAAACCTTTACATCTCATCTTGTTCTTGTTAATTATAAATTTGCACTCATGAAAGGAATTCCTCTGGGACAGTCAGGGTTCCCACGGTCTTGGAAAACCTAGAAACATCAGGGAGTTTTTATCTTCAGAGTAATGGAAATATTTATAGTGGATATACGTGGTTCTAGTAATGATCTGCTCAGTGTGTGGGGGTGAACTTGATTGCAAACACCATTTGATATGTGAGCGAACTGTTCTTTCGAGGTTTTATTTATTTTTTTGTTAAACAAAGGCAAAGGGGTTCACAAAAAAGATCTGAGTAATACATCAGTGAACTGTTCTCAAACTGATATTTTTAGGAATCTGTATCCAGTAAACAAATGACAGGAAAGGTCATGGAAACCGGTCAAAAAGTGGGAACACCGGACAATGAAATAGTGGGTTGATGTTGAACATTTACTAGTTGCTTTCCAAGCTGGGAAATGATGCAGGTACTTGTGTTTTAGGAGTATGGTAGCTTTATAACACAAAACATAGTTCAAAGTAAGTTTTAAATTAATATTTATGTTATAGTTATATAACAAGTCAATTTAAAAACAGATAATAAAGATTGGGCACAGCATTAAACTGCATGTCAGCCCTGACGAAAAAAATAATAAAGCTGAATCGTTGCTTAGTCAAAAATCATGATTAATGAAATCACTGCAGATGCGAAGAAAAGGGAGAGAAAAAATGCAATGACAGCGTAGCTTAATAAAATAAACTGCTTTAGCAACTAAAAACTACTATTAAACAAGATAAATGATAACATGCTTTTGAAAACGCTACGTGGAGCACAAGACAGGCCCTTTTACTAAAAGTGGGGCGGGCAACACAATTTCAAGCCATGACATCACTTTTCCTGCGAGTGCTTTAACCTAAACACGGGAAGAGAGACGGATGGGAAGAGACGACGATAAAACCTCTAATCAGCGGCTGGGGAAACAGATCAAAATGTCCACAAGCTGTGAATTTAAAAGTAGAGTTCAAGGTATTTCTTAGCGATATTCATCGGGGATATTTTCACACCTTCCGAATCAACACAAGGACCGCGCGAGGTAAAGATCCCTTTTTCCCAGCTATCGCACGCAGTTTGACGTTTACATTTCGAAAGTATGCTGATTTTGCAAAGTGCAGTGTATTATGGGCGTAGAGGGTTATATTGTGGTATTCAAGGTTGAAGTGGGTGGTGTAGTATTGGAAAGGGAAATGTGGGGCATTAGCCATCCGGCTATCTGGGACACCGGTGGGGCTGTAGACTGAGGATGCTTGTCGTGATATCCTGCTTTGCTCAGAAATGCAATGCGCTTGGCTCTTTAATTGCTGATTCTGCATCAATCGACTTCTTTTGAGTTTGCTTCATATATAAACAAATATTTCATTCATATATTTTTTTATTGCAGCGCACAAAAATCACAATAATCCGATTTTATCCTAAGCCTTTGCATCAGTTTTCCACGGATCACTGTGTTTTATGTAGTTTAAGTTATAGCCCTTCCTCTTTCTACGTCATACGTAAAGCCTGTTTATAGTTACACACTTTGGCAACCCGCAACTTTTGTGTTTACTTGTGTGTGATGAGAACGCAGACTGCATTGTAAAACTGCTAATTTTGGCAGTTCATTCTGCTTGAGACACTAAAACAGCAACTAATTCAAGAGTAATTGAGGGTAAAACATTCCCCCAGCCCCTCCCCTTTAATATTTTACAGATGTTTTTCACATTTGCTAGTCCCATGTTCAAAACCATGTTAAGACTGGCTTACAACCTACAATTCTCCTACATTTAATGTTCAAGTTTCAAAGGCAGTGCAGTAGAGATATTTGGGTCATTTTTAATTTAGGGAAACTTCTTGTTTCTTATATGACAAAAACAAAGCATTGCTGTTTAAAAGGTAATTTTTATTTTCCTAATATGTAAGAGTGTTGAGATGTTCAGTTTGTTGCACAAATGAGAATTTAAAGTTCAGAAATCAATTATAAGTAAATCTCCGTTTAATAATACAATACTTTTTTTTCCTGGGTGTCATTACAAAACCAGTTGGTTTTTGAAAAATGTATGTCATAAGCTGTCAATTTCTTTAAAGTTAATTGACTGCTAGTTAAATTGATGTTATAAAGTTTTATCCTTTAATTTTTTTCTACCAGAAATTGAAAAATATCATTAGCATCACATCTTTAAAATCGCATATTGTACCAAAATCTATTTAAAAGTTGATTGACCATGATCAGATGTTCCTTATGTGCCAAAAGCTTAACATAGATTAAAGAGAGTTTAATTTCTAAAGATTTCATTTAATCCAAAGTCCCTCTAATTGAAGAATCCACCCATTTATTCTTACATAGTGCTTTTGGAATTTTGATGCACAGCCGATTAAGTAAATAAGGTCCCCAAAATAGCTGACAGCAATTGGAGGCGAGATAAACTCCAAATTGCTCTGTAAACCAAATGGCCACAGAGGACATCAGAGGCAGCAGGGGGCCTTGCTCCCTTGTTTGCTGATAGTCATGGTCTTGTGGTGATTTTGTGAACTACTCCCATGATCACAACATTATCTTCATGTGGCTTTTGATGTTTTTGCATGCCCGACGGACATGCATTGTCCTTAATGGGAGTCAGATGACATAGGCAAGTTCACATTATTAAAGATTCCAAGACACTTAGTAAGGAATTCAGAATGTTTTCCTTCGTGGAATCACTCAAGTGATGTGCGAAAATATGAAACTGTTTCCATGGCTCCAGTTTATCTGTTTGTCTAAGTATATCTAAACAGTTTGTGTTTTTTTATGCTTATTTAAAAGACTTTTAAAATGTTTTCTTACCTATAGAACGCACACATGCTTGTTTTGCCCTAGGCGGTTCATGTGAAGCTGATTTCCTCGTTGGGCATCTTTACTCTGCAATTCAATTAGTTTCATGTCTGTCACCAAAACAATTTTGGATGCAAATTTTTTCTGCTTTGAACTATTTCTGACATTACATAGGAGTGACCTAAATGAATCGCAAACACCTTTCAACTTTTCATTCATTATTTTCTTCCACAGAAAAGATGGACTCCATACTAATAAATATAGCAAATTCTGCAGAAAGCCACTGACCAAAGAGGTCACACAGCTATTGTTCTCATATATACATATTTAAATAAGATGCTATCAGTCATTGCCCTGCATTACATTTCAACATGTACAGCTCCCATGTGGCCTGAAGTTGTTTCTCTGTTATGTTGTAGCTTGCGAACAGTACCACTCGTTGTTTTTCCAGGTTGTGGCTCATGATGTTATTCCATGGATTGCAGCCCAGATTGGATGGGGGAGATTGTGCTTGGTCACCTGATCGTAGTGCGCGGCAGAGATGCCGATCAGCTGCTATCACAAAGCAGAGCCGCATACAAACAAAACCCCTGTGGAACATCTGATAAAGAAATTAAATCACACAGGGTGCTGTGGGAAAATTTTGAAAGTCATACCTTTCAGATTTCTCCCTTCCCCAGGTTTAATGTTTGTTGTTGAAAGGTTTATGTTCTTTATGTTATTATTCCCTTGAAATTGTAATCGCGATTTTTATTAATTACAATTATCACATTGAATGATGTTTATACCATTGTTTGATGCAACTGCATGCCGTATTTTTATATGAAAACAAACAAGCTGAAAACACTAACTGAAAACTTTAGTGCTTTTCTATAGTATTACGCCTCAAAAGTCAAATATACATCGGATTGGTTTCTTCTTTAAATTATAAAAAAGTAAAAATTTGAATTGTATAATAATGTTATACTAAAAATAAAATAATGGGGGAAAACCCTTAAGATAACATAGAAAGAAAAAAACCCATTTTAAGCACACAACGATTAATTGTCACTTTGTCCGATTACGTAATTGTGGCATCCATAATTGTAATCACAATTTAGAAATTAGATTAATTGTGCAGCCCTACAGTGCAGCTTTAAGGCAAGACGTCCTAAGTGAATATGGTAAAGATTTATAATAGTCACCATTCCTCCCTAGTTGTTTGATTACATTATATGTCAATTAGGCATTACTTAGTCATTTCCAGATATTATATATTTCCAGAGCACCGGATAAAGACATGCTCAAAATGTTGTTTACGTTTTGAAGTCAAAACTTTTTACAGAGGGGATTTGGAGTATTTTTTATTAATCTATAAACATGGAAATACCGTTAACAGCAAATGTCACTATGATTTTGGGAATAAATTGTTATAAAAGCAGGCATTTATTTTTTATTTATTAGCAAGCTCTTAGTAAAAACCTTCAGAATATATATGGCAGTAAAACTGTAAAGTTTGGTGCTAATGAATTTGAGATTTTTTGGCTCAGTGCAAGAGAACCCTGCTGAAAGAAAATTAAAAAAAAATCATCTGAAATCAATATGCTATATGCTGGTTTAAGCTGCACAAGCTGGTCTCACTGGTCTCCAAAACTGACAAGCTCTTTAACCAGCAATGACCAGGCTGAAAAAACAGCTAAAACAAACTAGACTACGCTTTTTTTCATCAGGGAAAACTTCTTATAGAAATGTAATGTAATTGAAATCTACTTATACAAATAGATTTGGTACAATAAAAAATAAAACACTTAAAAGTGTATTTTGGAGTAGTCTGCAACATCATGTTATAAATAGCCAAATAGCTCAAAATCTCAAAATAGTTTTTGCCTGTAGTGTTTCGCCTTAAGGAAGCAGCACCTCTGAAAGTAGGGAAGTGAACAGTTCCTTAAATACAGATGTGAAACTGTAGAGATTTTATAGCTTGCACGGTTTCATTCGTGCTGCGCTTGATCATCTAAACATGGCTCTTTGGACAATTAGGGCTGAGGCATGAAATTGGACCTTTGGCAGTGACTGTATAACCAGGCAGCCTGATTGAGGCCCAGTAGTCGTGCATTAGTGTGAGAAAATGGAAGCCGTCATTACAGCAGCATCTTTCTTGTCAACATAAAAGGCTAAAAAGTATACTGATGGGCCAGAGTTTGCACAAAGCTTGTTTAAACTCCCTCTAGACACGCAGGCTCTCGTTTTACCCATGCTGGGTTAGGACGGCAATTTCTGTTATCAGTTTTCCCTGCTGGTGCATTTCCCCTCACCCTGCACCCCGGAAAACAGTTACCATGGTTATGGATTGGGGGATCATATAAATGCAGAAAACTCATCAATTACTCTAGGATGCTGGAAAGATATGCTGTATACAGCACGGAAGTGGGCTGCCATCTCCCCAAGACATTACTACTGTTTTCACAAACACTGCAGATATTTGGATGAGGGCAATTACTCTTGCAGCATTCTCTCCTTCCAGTCTGTGTTGTTTTTGAAGTGCATAGTGAGGCTTTCTTGCAAATTCGTACCTGTATTTTACACATTCACATGTATATGGGTGTCTGACAAGATGTGCATTTCCTGAAAAAATAACAAGGCAAGGTTAGTTTAATTTGTATATGGTCAATCCATAATCATATTTATGATTTAGAGTAGTATTAAAAAAACTTTTTGAGGATTATTAAGATGTTTGGTCACATCTTTTAAAGGTGTAAGGAAAATATTTTATACTTCTTGGTTACACCACATGACATTGTTAGTCATTAACAGTGTTATTTTAGTATTTCTGTAGTAATTTATTATTGATTAATATTTTTAATTAGCTTTTATGTTTATATATTTTTATTTTAGTTTAGTAATTTTATGTGCTTTTGTATATATATATATATATATATATATATATATATATATATATATATATATATATATATATATACAGTACAGACCAAAAGTTTGGACACACCTTCTCATTCAAAGAGTTTTCTTTATTTTCATGACTATGAAAATTGTAGATTCACACTGAAGGCATCAAAACTATGAATTAACACATGTGGAATTATATACATAAAAAAAGTGTGAAACAACTGAAAATATGTCATATTCTAGGTTCTTCAAAGTAGCCACCTTTTGATTTGATTACTGCTTTGCACACTCTTGGCATTCTCTTGATGAGCTTCCCGAGAGATGCTTAGCACTTGTTGGCCCTTTTGCCTTCTGTCTGCGGTCCAGCTCACCCCAAACCATCTTGATTGGGTTCAGGTCCGGTGACTGTGGAGGCCAGGTCATCTGGCGCAGCACCCCATCACTCTCCTTCTTGGTCAAATAGCCCTTGATGCCTTCAGTGTGACTCTACAATTTTCATAGTCATGAAAATAAGGAAAACTCTTTGAATGAGAAGGTGTGTCCAAACTTTTGGTCTGTACTGTGTGTGTGTATATATATATATATATATATATTAGTGGTGGGCTGGGCCGTTATCAGCGTTAATGTGCTGCGTTAATGTGAGACTCTTATCGGGCGATAAAAAAAATATCGCCGTTAATCTATTCTCAAAGTTGGGTTGGGAGCTGGGTCTATACTAAGCAAGCTATGATGACTTTCACCTTGATATTTTATATAACCGACTGGCTGAGGCCAGCCTAAAAAGATGCTCAGGACAGTTGACGGGCCACTGCTGCGCATCGTCACGAAAGCTTATCTTTTTCACGTGTTTTTAAGCCTTACCGCTTGTCGATTTAAACATTTAAGCATCCAAAAACGGTGCGGAAAAGCTGAACAGAGTAGCTGGTTACTCGTGCGCTGTGTTCGGTGCGCACGAGAGAGATCGAGAGCCGCGTATCACGGACAGCAACACTAAACCGAGCTCTCTTCTGCGAAGTTCTCCTCAAAGTCCCTCCTGCACCTGAACGAACAAATACAAATCGCAGTTTGAACAAACAAAAAGATGCGAAAGAGCCCAATTCAGTACTCGCGGTGTTCTGGTGTTCAGGGCTCATGCAGAGAGAGGCGTCTAAAGACACTTGAACATCGAATTTGCTTATTTTTGCTCTTGTGTCGACAAATACATACAAAATATGTCAAAATACCTTGGAAACTATGCTCGAAAAAACTGTCAGTTATTTCTTAAGTGAAAGTAAACAGTTGAGGAAAAAAATGGGATGTGTATTATATTCGATGCGTTCATTGTCTCTTAAAGTGACCGCGCCTAATTTAGCTACTGGCTGCTGTAATGTTAATCCAAGAAAATGAAAATGAAAATCACTCACTGCTCTTGATTGAATTACTTTGTAGTTTTAACAGTCAAACCAAAAATTATTCAGATACCAGATATAATTTTTGATATATATAGCAAAACTGTAATGCACCACCTAGCTTGATAAACCCATTCTCAAAGACTTACTGTTTGTCAATTTTATTTGGGTAACACACATATTCTGAATGCCTTCGGCAGTATTCGAATGACCCATTTTAATCTAGATTAATCTAGATTAATTTCAAGATCACAGTGAGATTAATCTAGATAAAAAAAAAATAATCTATGCCCACCACTAAAAAAAAAAAAATATATATATATATATAGCATTACTTTTCAATTTTAGCTTTAGTAAATTTATTTGAATTATTTGCCAGCATTTCTGTTTAAACATTTTTTAAGTTATGTTTTTCATCTAATATTTACATTTTATTCTCATTTTAGCATTATTGCAAATAACATAAATAAAAAAAAAGGGAAGCAAACATTTGCTTTGGTTTCTCACAGTGTGCCAGTCTTCAGCTACAACAAATATTCAATTCATAGTTTAACTCAGCGGAAATATGCTTCGGAATGTGGCCTTAATCAATTCAAGCAAACCAGGTCAATGGCACATCCTGTTTGGGGAGAGAGGGGATAAATGTCTACGATTTGGTTGGGCAGCGATGAGAGTCAAACAAACCTCATCATCATTGCTGTAGAGTGGGGCAGTTGTACAGCACCATACATTTGATATGGCAGGGGTCCCTTTTCTCTGGCACAAAGAGGCTACAGTCACGGACCCCCTTTGAAAAGCCACACCACCACCCTGTTTGAAAGCCAGGAAAAATGGCCTCACGTGCTTTCATTTCCCTTCTTTTTTTTCTCTCCAAATGAAAGCATTGGCGGTTTAGGATCCAGTCACCTTTAGCCTGTTAATTACGCCAACTATTCCCCTGAGAGTCTTACCAAAGCTGATGTATGTTATGTTTATGTTAAATATGCATCCTGCCCTTCGACAGGGTCACTTCTTTTAAAACACCCACATTATCAATCTGGCTCACAAGAATGGTGAGCTATCTTTGCAACCTCTTTTGGCTGACAGAATTCGCATATTTATGTAGCTGAAAGGATTAATGGCAGGATGGAAGAACATGCAGAGCACATTAATATGGCTTAAATATGGATTCTAGCGTTTCTAAGTGGACAGTGTGGCAGAACAGAAGAGGTCATCCATATTTCGTAATGTAAATAAAACAAAAACTACATTTATATTAAAAAAAAACAATCAATAAAAATATTAATGAAAGTTTTTGTCAATATCAAATCAATGTGATTTAGGCATCACAACCTTTTGGACTGACAGAATATACTTATTTATGTACAGTAGAGGACAAAAACTACACTATAAAAAAAAAGAATCAGTAAAATAATTATTCAACATTTTTGTTTAGGCATCACAACCAACAGAAAGAATTTACTTATGTATGTAGGGCAGAGGATTAATGGTGGGACAGAATGCAGAACACATTAATACGCTTAAATATAAATTCTTGCATTTCTAAGTGGACTGCGGCCACATGCGGCAGAACAAAAGAGGGAAGGTAGGGAGCTGAAGTGACTGTGCATCCCAGCTGGAAGGTGCTGGAGGGCATCCGCTTTGAGCCACCACGCCTGGTGTCCAGATGTTTAGTGGCTGTGTCCATGTTCACTGGCTCTGCAGTCTCCTGAAAGCCAGGCTTTACTGCACTTTACTACAGTGCCGGCACGAGGACACCGGCTCGGCCAGCGCAACTCACATGCCAGTCTTTAAACCAAGCGTATAGCCCACTGTTTTATTATCCTGAGCTGTTTATTTTACAATGGAAGAAAATTTTTCCAGGTTTGTTAAACGTGTGGCTTTTCTTTCCTTTGTTTATCAATGGAACCCGATCCCGACCCTCCCTCATTTTTCCCAATACAGTAGCCAGGGTGACATTTAGTCAAGGTGGTAACCATGACTACAAGATTATTCCGCTTTGGCTTTACCAGATGTCCTTGTCCCATAGATACAGCGTTTACTCATGTGTTTGTGACCTCCAAGTCAAATTTGCCTTGTCAGGCGGGTTATTTTGTCTCGGCGTGTTTGTACGGTTCGTACTTGCATGGTGTATTTGGAATTTAGTGTTCAGGCTTCATCCTTGAATAGATGCGGAGGATAAATGCTGTTAGATAAGTCATTGTTTATTGTAAAAAGTCATGGTACTCAATTTTCAGTATTTATTGCTACATAATTGTTGCTGTAATACTGAAGACGTGTTCCCCGCGGGGCAGAAGGACTGGTCAGTTTAGCACAGTGGCGTCCCACCCCTCCTTCTCCCCCTCGTACTAGTGTCACATTTCTAAAAGGTGGATCAGCCCCTCCACCTCACATGGAGTTCAGCACATTACCGCCCATTAAGCTGTCTCACTCTCAATGGAGGCTTTTTTTTACAATGAGCCTGATTTATTCCTTTAATCCTCAGTCACCCAAATGCTTTGTCATTGACCAACTGCTGGCAAATGGAAGTGGACCTAACGCTAACAAATGTCTGTTGCAAAGGTTTTTTTTTATTAGGGATGATATTAAAATTCAGACCGATACCTATTAGCTGATATATATTTTTAATTTAGCAGTCATTAATTATTATTATTATTATTATTATTATTGCATGGTATTACTATCTAAAAGAAAAACACTTTAAAATCAATTATTAAAATCAACAGTAAATTTCACAACAATGTTGTGATGCCTAAATTGTATTTATTTATATTTTTTTTACATTATGAAATATTTATTTACTTATATTTACCATATTTATTCATGGAAATTAATATTTATTCTGATATCTGCTAAAGGAAAAATTCAGTTTGAATACAATAAAATATTTTAGATTATTATTATTATTATTATTATTATTATTATTATTATTCATAATTTAGTGCCATTTTGTTGTAGAATTTTAAATCCATCCATCCATGGACATATAGATACATTACAATAATATTGCACAATAATTACTATTAGTAATGCAATAATACCATTTAATAATAATAATATAGTGAAAAGTAATAGATACTAATTTTTTTAATAAATAACTGATGTAATGTAATATATTATGTGTCTTTTAAAATATTTTACTTTCTGTTCTGTATCCTGTGGAGTATAATTTTGTGGTATCTCAGTAACATGCTTTTCTCAAGCATTCGATGGTCTCCCACACAGAATCCAAGATTCCCTAATCAGCTCTATCAAATCACAACTTTATTGTAGTTATGTAACATTTGTGAGCTCCAGATATTGCTCAGTCAGGCTCAATCAACCGTCTTAAAAATGTAATTGCCTGCATTACTTCCTTTGAGGTTTTCTAATTGGGCCAAATGTCCAGCTGTGTTTAAGGAGATGTAGTTCAGCAGAACTGTTACAAGCATGTTAATGTCACTTGGCACCTGGGGCTTACAGACGCTTTCAAGTGTGCTCGTCTTTGCATGTCATTGCTGAGTAGTGAATTGGTAACACATTGGAAAGCCAAGACGACCTCCCAATAAGACTCTGAATGCCTGACAATTAAGACCATCATGTCACAATACACCTCATTATGGATCCGGATCATATGTAATGACGTAAGTCTATCCCTCATGGGTGTTTAGAGACGTGGAAGTGGAGTTTAAAGGATCACAATAGCCCTTTGTCCAGAAAGCTCTCACCCCTTGACTGTTGACTCCAAGACAACACGTGACCCCCTTTGCATTTGGGTCATTTCATCCAATTTGGTTGTCTCATGTGAAGACACTAACACTATCTGAGGTGGAATTCCTCCTAGAGGCTTGCACATATGAATTAGTGTCTGCCAGGGTCATGATCTGAGGTTCATTCACAGTCAAGGATGAGCTTTTTCAGCCCTTTGGCCTTGCAGACGGCCCTGTAGCCATAACTCAAAGATATTTAGATAAGCTTTAAGTGCCTGCAAGAATTCTGTTGCCCTTTGAGAAAAGGGATTTTTTTTATTTTTTATAGGGGAGGATTATGAAAGTGTCAAAATCTCCTCTCAGGTTACCAATGAGTATGTATACATGCACAATTACAACTGAGCAAGAGTTGAATCTGTCTGTTGAAGTATACATGACACAATGTGTAATTGAGCTACAGCCATATTATCCATACGAGGACGCTTAGTCACAAAACCCAGACTGGTACAATTTCAGTCATACTAAAGCATTTACCTGACAGTTTAAAAAGTTTGCTTTAGTCCGACTTCTTAAAAAAAAAAAAAAGTAACTATACTTAGGTAATATACATATATGACATATTTTCAAAATTGACTAGTCAGTAAGTTACCTTATGTTTACTTCTATAGCTCCAGCTTGCGGACTATTTGCATGAAATAATTTTCATCAGTGTTACAGTTTGCTGATGTCCTTGCACACGTGCAGCCCGGGGCTATTGTGCATGTGCGAATGATTTAAGCGCTCAAAAAGAGCGGCCCACTAGATTAGTCTGTCCATGCTCACTGCCAAAGGAGTGTGTGTGGCAAAGCGAAACATGAAAAATTAACTATATACCTGAGTTTAGAGATTGTTGTGTTCATCCTAATCTTTTTTAAGGATGCTCTGTGTATTTTGATAAGTTGGTGTTGGGTTTTTGTTTACATAAAATGCTTTCAAAAACAGCTAGATGAAACGCAACTGAATTGGAAAAGAACATCTTTTTTAGTTTAAAACTACTTTAATGTAGCATCTTAATGCTCATGGCAAAGCACACCAATAAAACATTGGAAGATGTGATCTATTGGCCAAATACGTCTGTCTGAATGTGTATAGCTAATGTAGTGGTGCTTTCAAAGGGGTTAATTTGTTTAATTTTAGTCTTTTCTTGTTTTCTAGTTAAAAATTATCTTATTTATATCTAAAACTTCCTAAAACAAAATAATTTTAACAACACTGCATAAGATAATACTTTCATAGATGTTATATTGAATTTTAGTGTATTAATGTCTTCATGGTGTTATTCATATACTATTATAGTGTGTATTAATATTTTGAATTAGCTTTTTATTATAATTTCAGTTTAATTTTAGTTTGTTATTTTTTTATGTGTTTTGTCATGTTTATTTTGCATATTTCTATATAGCTAATAGCTTTATATATATATATCTATAAATCATTATTATTATTATAATTTTTTATTTCAAGTATGTATCCGGGATGTCTCTTCGTTTTTCCCAGACACTTGCATCTTTGGCAGCAGTGTTATTTATCCAGGTCAGCTTTTGGTCATGCAGCTCCACATTGACTTCCACAGTATCTGCAGTCACAATCCAATCAGTGCAAGTCTGATAAAGCAGTCTCAATCCTCTTAGAAAAGAAGCTCTTGCTCCTTGACAAGGGGCTGAGTTGCCTGGGTGACTCCATTTTCTCACCTGTGCTCGTTCGAATATCCGTCCTTGTCCTCATCTTTGTTCGGGATGCCTTTTTGAAATATAACCTCCTCTCATTTTATGGCCTCTCCAGCAGTCGTAGGGTTAATATTTAGCTGCAGCCGTTGGAGGAGGGAGAGACACTCAGAGGATAGGTGGTGGGGGGGGGGGGGGGGGGGGCTGGCCCACAGCTGTTGTAGTAGGTTGGGTCTATTGGGGTAGAATGCCTGCCTCACACTCCCTTGAACAATGGGAGGACATGAAGGCCACTGCATACAGCATAGACAGTTTCCCCGAACTTACCTAAGGACAGGCACTGTACTTAAAGAATAATGTGAGGAGGACTTCCAAAGGGGAACATTAAAAGATTGCAACGGGCTTCTTTGTGGCGTTTGCGGATCCGGGTCCCGTGTTTCACATGTGTCTTGCATGGGCTGCACTGAAACGTCTGGGATGTTCTGATTGGAATTAAAGGTAATTTTATGCATAGCTGTTCACAGCGCTGGTTTTTAGCCCCGGCTGAATCCTGTCTGTATGTTTCTCGCTGTATTTCATGCTTGTGTTTGCAGGCACTTTGTCAGAAGTGTGTTTCATGATATGTTTTGGCTTGGTATGGAATAACTATGCATTCATCCCTTGGCAAAGTTTAACAGCAATCTTTACAATATATTTCTATTTGCATTAATATTTTTGAAAGCTCTAGAATGTTGCAGGTAGGTCATTGATGATTCTGTGTGTTAATCAATCAAAACGGTTTGCTTAAGCTGGCATAGTGTAATGAAACTACCAATACAAGTTTTCCTTGTCCTGGAAAACAGCTGATGCCATTTTTAAATGGACTGTTAAAAAGTCTATTGCGTCGCCATCTAGTTAAGAGAAGCAGTTGCATGCTAAAATGTAAAAAAATTAAAGTCTGTTTGCTTTGGATGAGGGACAACATGGCTCATCGTTCGGTGTGATGCCTGAAGGATTCATTGTTTGGGTGTGAGTGATCACCTTATTTAACTCTAAGCTGACTGTAAGTAATTGAGAATTAGATTGCAGTTAATTCACAGTTAGTCTGCGAATCAAAATAGACATTGAAGAAGCTCAAGCTATTGCTTAGTCCTCTTTTAAGTGTGTTTAGGTAGATCATGCTGCAGTTAAGGCCGTGTAAATGTAGACAACGTACCTAGTCTAGATAGGTGCGCTAACGCAAAGGACAACAAAAGTGCATGAGTCTGCAGATGCCTGCATGGTAACTTTGCTGAAAGCTACTGAGTAACATGGCTTGCCTTTTATGTTTTGTGCAAAATGGAGGACCAGAGAGTCCATAAACATTTTGGTGGGGAGGGCTTTGCTGTCACAGATGCGACATCCCGAGTGAGTGGACGAAATAATCTTTAGAGCAATGGAAATCTTTACCCCAGCTGCATAAACCTGCATTATTCAAGATTTTATATATTTAATGCCACATTCAGGAATAGAAGCTTCCTCGCCGTACTTCAGAGACTCTTTATCCCCGGAATAATTTACATCAAAGAGAAAAAATAATGCCCTTAGGGACTTGATGGAAGGTCTATATGTTTGTTTGCTTTGCCACAGAGTGCTTTTATTCATTAGAACTCTATCCAGTGCATTTGCAGACTGTGTATTTCCTCTCTCTCTGTGATTGATCATTTTATCAGCTCGTAAATCATGCGAAAAGATCAATAATTGGGTTATGAAGGTGTCAGTGGGCTCTGTGCCCATTGTGCAGGGTGTGAATAATCAGAGACCGTCTCTGTAGATGCCGATTGGCTGCTTCTTAATAACTCTTCGGGTGTGGGGGATGGATGCGGAGCTCCCAGCACATTTTGGGATCCCAGAGAGCCCTAGTTCAGTTTGATTGCTTTATTCCACCCCTCCGAGCCATCCAGGGCCTCCCCCAACATCCACTTTCCCTTTTCTATCGACACACTTTTAAATCCTAATTTGCATTTTTCGAGATATCATTCATAACTGTACGATGTCACACCTCCCAAAAAATGCAGCGCCATGGCAGCCATTCATTCATTCATGGCTTACTGATGAAGCTGGTTGTAGAAACATGAATATTTTTGCACACCAACTCAAAGGACTAAGTTCAAAAGGCTTGTACTAAATTTCTTTGAATAATAACTGTTTGTACTATTAATTACCAGATTCAAATGGTTTAATCTGCCAACCATCCATTTTGTTTTTGTAAATGCCGAAAAGTAAATAAATTACATTAATTAGAAGGCATGTTGTTGATTTTCTGCTGGTCTTGACGCCCTTCTCTTGTACAGATAGGACCATAAATAAATGCCTGTGGTTCAATGATAAAAATACATTTAACATTGTGTGCAATCTAAAACTCCTTCATTATTCTCCCCGATGGAGTAGACATTCTCCTCTACATCCTTTGATCAACCTCTCAAGAAGCTGTGTCCTCTACATTGTCAGATAAGAGTGGCTCTCTTGTGTTTGATTAATTCAGGAAAAGAGACAGTGGCCTCTGGTGTCTGACTCTGCCGTGTTTGTTGGAGTCTCGTCTCAGAGCATAGCTTTGATTTCTAGTCTTAATCACATTGTGTAGACTTCTCTCCTCTGGGCATCATACCAAGCCAGTGACTCAGAAGTATGTGAGAATATGTGAGTCCTACCAACGTTAACCGTAGTCTCTCAGAAGCTTTGCCTCGATAAATGTACTGCTTTAAAGACAAATGAGTTTGGGGCCCTGTTTTGGGTATGCCACAGTGCTTTATTGCTATATTTACTATACAGCATATCAGTGGATTATGGGGCTTGCATTGTGCCTGAGCACTGCCAAGAATCCTGTTGGCATGGGTGCTTGTTTGCGTCTGTTTTTGCTTGTCGCTAAAACCGACTCCACTATGTTATGGTATATACAGCAGGGCTATAACCAGCCTAGATATTATGGTGGGCACATCCACCCTGTGTGTTCAGAATAGTTGTTGATCAATGTGGATTTTTCATGCATTATTCTTAAAGGGACACTTTATCCAAAAATGTAATTTACTCACCTTCGTGTTGTTCCAAACCTGTTTGGCTTTTGAAGAACACAAAAGGTGCAAGTCCTGGCCACTCTTTTCAGTGTATAATGCTGCCAATATTTTGCTGTCATGTTCCAAAATAAAAAAGTAAAGTCACATTATTTATATATGGTGCTTTTATATAGTACAGATTGTTTCAGGAAAATAATAATGTTGTAAAATTAACCAGAAGATAAAATCATCATTATTCAGCTCCGTTTAGTTCAGAACTTCAGTCCTGTTTCTATTCGGTTCAATAACTGTCAATGTTGCAAGTCATTAAGGTGGTCCATGCGATTCATGCATGATAATGACATCCATTTTTGTAAAAGAGTCGTTCTTTTGTGTTGCATGTTTTAAATTAATAATTTTATCAAATTCACATTAATCTCAAGAATTTCTTCACGCACTGGACTAAACCTGATCTGAAGTTTAGTCCACTCGCTGCTTGTAGCGATTGACAGCTCACTGATGATTGCCAGTAAATATTGTTTTTGTTTGGTCATAATGTTGGATGTTGTCTCTCTGGAGACTTTAGAGGAAGGCCCAAAAGTACAGTAGCAACAGAGGGGAAGTTCTTGACTGATCTCTCCACTGACAGTATTATCATAAAGATTCTAAAATAGGCTTTTGAGGCTCTGTTTCAACAGAATCAGTTTACTGATCCATAAATTTTTTTTTTATTGCCTGCAAGTGATTCGTAGATAAAAAAGAAAGATGATCGAAGCTGGTGGTGATCCTCTTGAGATTTTTCCCTGCCCTGGCCTCCAGCATTTGGAAAACGGTCAAGCATTAACAACATAGGGTAAAAATGTAGAGACGTGACACAGTTCTAGCTAATCCAGTATTGCAAATGTTGTGAAACCAATATGCCATCACGTACGCATAATATGCAGATTTAGCTTCCTTGTTGCTCGAGATCATCTTTATCACACAACTCTTTTAGACAGATGCACATCTCGAGCGTGACACAGTGAAGTCCAGAGGGATGTTTTATTTAGGCTTTTTCTTTTCAGACAAGAAACAAGAGTACTAACCTGGAATACCTACTCCTCTAGCTTTATTCACTCTACAGTGCATTAGATTTTTACCATGTTAATTTCTTGGTGAGTTTTATTTTATTTTACTATTTTGTTTTATTATTTTAAAATTTATTTATATATGTATATATTTATTAAATATCTGGTACATTGGCTGTAAAATACTTTTATAGGATTTGTTGATGAATTCAATTCTGGATTTAAATTATCATTTATCACTTATGTATCTATTTTCTTTTTATTTCTTAAAAGTGTCTTCTTATGAATAATATAAATGCTTCTGCTTTGCATGGCTTAATGACAGTTAGGCTGCAAATATATCTTTCTCAATTGGAAGGCTATGCCTTGTGTCCTTGTGAAAAGAGTTTGTCATGTGAAAGGAGCCTTCTGGCGACGCAGGAACTACCAGCTCTATAGTGTGGCCTGGAGCCTGTCGAATAGTGCCATCTTTACTGTTAAAACAGAGCAGTGCTCTCTGACCCACTGCACCCTGTCAACCCTCTGACCCCAATAGCCTTTGTGTTCATTTACTTCCAGATACGGAGTTTTCATTTAAGCTAATCACTAGCAAACATTTAGAGTCTATAGATAACCTTGCTACATAAATGAGCACACAGAATGCCTAGAGGATCAATAAAGAATACATCCCAGGAACATATTGATTTTTAGATTCAGTTTTGCAGTGATAGTCCATCTGTTGACTACATCCGGTGTTCATATTGAAGGTCAAGATTATGGTGTAGTGCAGTGATGGGAATAGGTGGATAAAGGTGACTGGAGGCTACCGTGTAGTTAAACGACAAGGAATTAACAACAACAAAAAAAACACTGTTAGCCATTAAAATCTGATTGTTAACACAAGAGAAGCAAATTATATATATATATTTTATATCACTTGGAGTTCAAAATGTATCCAGTATATTTTTTGGTCACTGGTTTTTGGCTCATAAATGTTACTTTTTTGTATAATTTGTGTCATTTATAAGTTTTAAAAATAAGTAAAAAGTTTGAATATTGGACAATATATTGGTTAATGGCTTCAAAATGTAAATACCTATCAATATGGGTAATACAGTAAATCCCTACGTTTGATAAAGTAATATCTTTATGTGCACTGCGAAATTGGGGTAATGGTAAAATTCTTGGTTTGCCAAACAGGTTTGACCATAATAATTTATTAAATGCACAAATGCATTTAATATGTAATTGGTTTAATTTCAGAATACCTCAGACTTAAGTGTTCTTCTATTCTTTAGCACTCACTAGAACACGCTTCTTTGAACACTGTTTTGTTGTCTTAATTTAAATGCAGGTCAAGAGGATCTGATTCTGTGCCCCATTCAGTAAGTCAGTACAGTAGGTCATGAATCTGCATGATGGCTGGAATCCTCAAGTTTTTTCAGACCTCTTCAGTCTAATCCTCTCTGAAGATGTGTCTTGCCAGGGACTCAAGTCCTGCTTAATCACTCAGAGCTGTCTCAAAGGCTTGATAATCACACTAACTCTTTTACGTCGAGATTAAAAGGCTCACTGCTAGTGTGTTCTGTAGCAACTCAGAAAGTACACAAGAATGTTGGAAATGAATGGAAGGCTGGTTTACAAATTGTTTAACCAGTTGTTTACAATATGCAAACACCCAGTTTGAAAAAAGCAAACACCCAGTTTAAAATAAGCAAGAATCTAAAACTCTTTAAAGGTTTAGTATGCAATTTCTGCTTCATTGGCACACTAAAGAGAATTGCATTAATAATGTGTCTTCAAACCAGTTTTGCCAAACACGCCCCACATCTTTTATCCGTTGGACAAACAGATAGCCCTGCCTCACACTTACAGTTGTCTCTGTATATCAAGCTGGGACAGAAGAATGTATTTATGTCGACATTAAAAACATTTGACAGTTTGATTATAAAAAGAAATTATTTATTACAGCTTTTTTTTCACTCTGAGTGGTTTAGTGGGAACTGTAAAAAATAAAAAGACACAATAAAATCTCTTTCTTTTTGTTAGGTAGAGACGATGTCGGAAGAGGCCCAAAATAGAGTAGATGAGGACTTTGAGTCTGAGGAGGGTGATCTGGAGTCCTATCTAGAGGAAGAGAGTAGCAGTGAGCTTCTGGAGCGAGTGAGAGAACTTCAAGTAAGTGCCATCTACTTTCACCAAGAATGCAGTTTTGTTGACTTTTCTTCCTTGACTTACTGTTTAAACTGTTCTATTTTTGTATAGGCAGAGAACTCTGCCCTTTCATTAGCAAACGAGAGTCAGAGAGAAGCATATGAACGATGCTTGGATGAGGTGAGTTCCATACCAACCCATGCATTTGCCTTCCTGTGGAGATTTGCTGTTTCTGGATAATGCAGAAGCCAATTAGATATTCAGATGATAAATAAAATAGTCCTGAAAGTATTTAATGTTTAATTTGTATGTTTATCTGTAGGTCGCTAACCATGTTGTCCAAGCTTTGCTCAATCAAAAGGTAAAAACTTTGTGGTTTTGCATCAGGAGCATAGTTATAAAAACTTCATTTGAACTACAAAGTCTAAAAGACTATTTTATATTTAATTCATATTAGTTTTCATATATCTTACAAATTATTGAATTATTAAATTATTGATTATTTATATGTTGGTTGTATATTTAATAAGTGATGTAAATATTCTAGTCATATATATTTTTTTATGTTTTTAAAAGCTGTGGGTTCTTCTTTTAGGATCTCAGAGAGGAATGCATTAAGCTGAAAATGCGTGTGTTTGATTTGGAGAGGCAGAACAGAACACTGTGTGAGCTCCTGCAGGAGAAACTGCACAGTCAGTCATGTGTACATCAGCAGGTAAATGATTAAATCCTTCAACATACAGTGACAAAATGCACAGTGCAGGTTCCATTTTAGTTTGAAATTTGTTTTTCACAAAACATTCTTCAAAGTCCAGAGGGATGTTCTATTATGTTTGTTTGCAAAATGAAAAAAATGGATCAATTAACTTCTTCCTGTTTAATTTTCTTGGGCTGCTTGGGCAGCATTTTTTCATGTAACTACAAGCAATTTGTGTGTTAACGGGCAACAAAAAAACTTGTTGTGCATGCATAGTTGTTATACATGAGGTGTTTTGCATAATCCAAAAATTAATTCATATAAGAAGCTTAAAGCTTAGCTGATGTGTCTTATCATAGCAGCCAGGACCCTGTCTGGAGCACATCGGCGAGCTGCAGCACAGTGAACCTAACAAACTGATTGAGGCTCAGAGGAATGCACAGGCCAAGGTAAGAGCTGTACACAAAGTCTTTGTTAAGTCAGTCTTGTATGACAACTTTACCTCATCCTTATGATTTGGTTCCACAGGGAAGCAGTGAATGTGCACAAAATTTCATACCAGAGACCCAAGGCTCATCCACATCCATGGAGGCCATGTCCCCATTCTTGAAGAAGAAAGCACATATTTTGGAGGTCCTCCGCAAGCTTGAAGAAACAGATCCGCTTCGGTACCATCGTTCCTCTGGCATTCCCTCGATCTGTGATTATAGCCAGGCTCTTGCCTCTAAGGAGGCTGTATTAGCCTGTAGAGACAATTCATCCAGGTGCAATGCACCCAAAGCACATTGTTCCCATTCCTGTCCAGATGTTTGCACACATCAGCATTTGAATGGAGGAGAGCACAGCAATGTAAAATGTGGTAGTTGTAGCACATGCCTGATGCTGTCCAATAAAGATTCAAGCAGCTTAGCCAAGAGTAGCCACATTTGTTGCACTTCAGCCCCCATTACCATTGATAACCTCAATTTGGCTCGACCGGATTTCCAAGAGAACATGGAAATGCAGAGCCTCCTGAAGCCTGCCACAGGTACAAGTGAACTGTTTATGAATAGGACATCTGGAGATTTGTCCATTCTTTCAGCAGAGCAAGGTCTTAACCCTCCGAATGATCCCCACTCATTAGAAGTCCCTGAAGCATACTCAAGACTGACCATTTCAGAAAGAGATCAGCCCAGAGGATCCGATCACGTGTTGGTGGAAACAAGAGACAAGAACAGGTTATCTGACCTTCTGCTTGAATCTCAATCCAACAGGTCAAGCGGCAGCACCTGCAATGAGACTATTTGTGATGATAGCACAATTGATGTGGCGCTACTGGACTCGGACTTGAAGCTCTTAAATGCTTTAGCGCCACAAAGACTCGAGAAAGAAGAGTTTGCAACAAAAGAAGACTCTGACTGTGTCTGTCGAGCCAGCATAGCCACCTCAAAGCTGCCTACTCTTGGACTCAAAGAAAATGAACTACTCCACAAAGGTCTGTTATTTTCTCCTAATGAGAATCATACTGCCTCAAAAGTACTGGATAATATCTCCGTCCCTGTGAAAGACACACCATCCGATCCTCAGTCCATTAGATTGAAAGTTGCAGTCAGCCCAAATCAAGTTTCCTGCCTTAGAGAGGTCAAGGCCTCACCCTCCAAACTGCTCAAGTTCCTTAAGATACCCACTCTTGGAGAACGTACTGCAGTACCTGCTCCACCTCGTCTCAGTCCTCAGTTGACTCGTAGCTCAAAGATTCCTTGTCGGAGCAACAACTATGAGGTGCACAATTCACCTGTAGCCACACGAAAAGCCACTACGACAGAGAGGCAAAGACAGCTGCCCCCTTCTAAATCGGAGTCACATTCTGCTCCAACTTCTCCACCCCAGCCTGATGATGTCCCTGTACCATTGCCAAAGGACCTTGGCTGTGGTATTCCTAAAACAACTCCTGTAGCCAAGCCTACACAAAGTTCTCACGTTCAAATGACCCCTCAGAAAATTCCACACTATGAAAATGTCTCTGACATCTCCAAAACGTGCAGCACCGATGTATCCCAGCTGCTTGGAGAAGTGAGCTCATCTCTTCAAAATTCCAGCCCAGCTAATGAAGGTGCGAAAGGAAAGCAGACAAAGTTTGGCATAGAACGACCAGCGAGTCTCAAGCAGAAGGAAGTCTCACCAGAGTCTGATTCTTCAGACCAAGAGGACAGCTCAGAAAGCCCGGTGTGGCATAAGCAAGTCAATCATCGCAGTCTGCCTAGTCAGTCGTCATCTCAGAAGGGTCAGAGTGGGATTAGCATGAGGTCCAGGAGCCAAGAGAAAAATGAAATGGTAGATAATGATTCACAAAGCTCTGAATCACCTTTGAAAAGGAACGATCCACCGCCTGTTCCTAAGAAATCAGGGATTGGCAGACATTCAGGTGAATCAAGTCATTCTTTTAAAGAACGACTAGCTGCACTTGGCAAATTGAGGAACCCAGATGAGCCCACAACTTGTCCTCCACTTGCAGAAATTAAAGAAATTCAGTCCACTACAAGCACATCAACACGAACCACCGATAAAAGCAAAATTGCTGACAGAAACTCTGATTGTAAGTCAGGAGAATATAGACTTCCTAAAAATACAGATTCCATTGAGGATAAATCATACCATTCAGGTCATCTTGATGGTGCTGTATCAAAACACCAAGCAGCCTTTCAGCATGTTGAGCAAGCTGTCAGGTCTCTTCCCTCTTGCACATTAGTCTCCAAACTTGAACATGAATCCTCTAGAACATTCTTAGCAAAGCAGGAGAGCCCAAAATCTAAGATGCAGCAACCATCTACTAACTTAGAGGCTGCGCAGGCTTTGCGGAGCTATGCTAAGAGTATGACACCTCATAACCTTTCATTCAATGCAAAAAATGTTGCTGGCTCACATATTGGGAGCCCCAATAAAATCGCCCTCAAATCACCAACTAAAACTGTGCCACCCTCTATGAACCGAGATGGGAAACCTACTCAAGAGTTTCAGAGGTACATGTCCAAATCTGAGGACAGGAGCCATCTCAGGGCAAATAAGAAGAAGAATTCTTCCTATGGAGAGAGTCTTCCTCCTCCACCACCAAGGCCAGTAGAGTCTGTTGAAGAAAAAAGGCACTCTGCTTCCAGTCCACAGTCCTCTATCGAGCAGAAGGTCATGAAGGGCATTGAGGAAAACATGATGAAACTGCATGAGCAAGATAAAGGGCAAATGATTGAGGTCAAGCAAAAGGCTTCCAATGGAATTGCCAACTGGTTTGGTCTGAGAAAAAGCAAGCTTCCAGCTCTTAGTCGTAAACCAGAAACGTCAAAAGTGAAGGATGACAAGAGAGAATGGAAACTCAATATATCCTCAGTGGGCAAGGATTCCAAGGGGGCTACAAAGAAAACCGGGAGCGAGAGCCTAAACATTTCCATGCTGATTGAGAAGGCAGAGGGTTTGCATAAAGCTCTTGAAGAAGAACGGGCTTATGTGAATGGAGTGGCCTTGGACCGACAAGGAAAGGGACATTCCTGTGAGGTGGTGATGGACCAAGCCCAAGGCCAGCTGTCTGTGATGTACAGAGGAGTGCCATCTGACAACTTCATGCAGCAACTGCTAAACCGGTTAGTAAAGAGTAACTCTAAAACGTGTTTAATTGTTCCTTTTTTTTTAATTTACATTTTAAGAAAGCCGGCACAAGTATATATTTCAAGGAGGTAAAAAAAGTGGTTTATGCCATTTTGGTTTGGCTTAACACAATTAAATGTTATTAAATTAATTATTATTTTCAGTCATGTTCAGTCATATTCTCAGAATTGTTTTATTTATACATGTAGCTTTACTGTGGGTTGTTTTATACACGTTTTATACAAGTCAAAGACCAAGTTAATGACTTAAATCCTTAATTCTTTAATCTTCAAGTGCATAGTTGTAGTGCAGGTTTTTTTCAGGTGTTAAAAGTTATTTGAAATATCTGATGGATCAGTATGGTGCGAAAATGTGCTTTGAGATTTAATTTGAATATGACTTGTGGATTTGAAGTTCATTATGGCTGGGCTGCTGCATATGCTTTAAATTAAATTAAAGCTACAGAAAGGAAGATAGCATTATCATAAAAGTAGTCTACCTGATATATTCCAGTTATTCCAAAGCCATACACTTTGTCTCCGATGAACAGGCTGAAATCTAAATATACTGTAGACAAACAACGAATATTACTTTCACATCAATTGTATTTAAATTCCTCCATAAGGGTTGATGGGAAGGACACTGGTGGCATCAGTATGGCACATCGACGCCTCTCGTTTGACTGTAAATCCAGACCTGTATTCAGTCACCAGAGCGCTGGTATTGCTGCACAGACAAGAAGCAGTGATGACATGGAAAAGGTAAAAAGTGAAATTCATGAATATAATGCACATAGTCATTTTGAAAGTTCTCAATTAGATTTTTAATGTTACCTTGATGGTTACATTGTTAATGTTACCTTGACGACAATGGAAGTCGTGGCCTAGTGGTTAGAGAGTTTGACTCCTAACCCTAGGGTTGTGGGTTCGAGTCTCGGGCCAACAATACAACAACTTAGGTGCCCTTGAGCAAGGCACCGAACCCCTAACTGCTCCCCGTGCGTCGCAGCATAAATGGCTGCCCACTGCTCTGGGTGTGTGTTCACGGTGTGTGCACTTTGGATGGGTTAAATGCAGAGCACGAATTCTGAGTATGGGGCACCATACTTGGCTGTATGTCACGTCACTTTAAATGCCACTTTTTTCACGTAAAATTTTTTTCACAGGTTTCTGCAATACTGAGTAAAGATGTCACGTCAGATGAGAACCTGGCTGAGACGATTCATCATGAACACTTTGCAGGTAAGGCATGATCACAATGCATGATATCATGGTTTTCAGTGTTTCCAGAGGCAGGAATTTCAATTGGTTAGCATGTAGCGACAAAATGGGTTTTAACCTGTCACTAATGATAAATAGTCTAGGTGCGTCTGAATTTCTGTGGCTCTCATATGCGAGTCATACAGCAACAGCTGTATGGAAAACATTATCTTGATTTTTAGGGTGGGAACCTTTGTTATGCAATGCTACTTCAAAATAGGTGTCCATGTATAATTTAAATAAGATAAAAATTTATATTAAGTCATTTCATTATAATTCAAATTAATATTATTTATATTATAAAGCACAATCATTCATGTATTTTAAATGAATAAAGTATTAATAATATATTCTATTGAAATTTCTCTCTTTCAGGATCTGGAATCTCCACACACACCCTTGACAGTGGCATTGGCACCTTCCCTCTTCCTGACTATAGTGCAAATGCTGGTTGCAAAAGCATTCCCAAAGGGAAGGCCTATGGTGAGACTGATCCTTCTCATCTCCAGGGAAAACATGGCTCAGGGATGAAAATGTCCCACAAGACCTGGACTTTGGAGAGAGAGCTGTCATGTTTAGAAGAGGATTATATGGGGGGTCAGGATATGGATCATCACACCAGCACTTTGGAAAACAAGATTCCATCCAGCCAGATTGCAAACATCATTCATGATGGTATATAGTACTTTTAGCCGTCACTTAAGGTTAATCAGTTATGTGAGTTTTCAATATAGAATGATTGTACAGTATAGCGTTTCTTATCCAGATAGTTTTTATTTTTTCCTTTATTTCTCAGCTTTGATTTATTTATTTTAGACACTGATATCTGTGGAGCACCTATGAAATTAGGCCCCACAAAGAACTGGACTTTCCCAAACCTCAAAGCATCTGCAGAGCCGTCTGAGGTTTATCTTGGCGTTGGAGACGGAGTGGAGCCAGTGAGTCACAAGACTTCATTTAAGAGGGTGAGCATCACTTTAGATCCTAGTGTCACCCAACAAGACAATTACAACAATTTTTTATTTTATTAAAACTATTTATATACACTACCATTCAAAAGCTTGGGGTCTGTAAGATTTTTGGAATGTTTTTTTCTTTTCATTGCTTTTTGGCCTTTTTTCCTTTATTTTGATAGGACAGAATATATAGACTGTAAGCAGTGCTGCATTTATTTGATCAAAACAGTAATATTGTGAATAATATTGTTAAGATTATATATATACAGTGTCACATGATCATTCAGAATTCAATTTCATATGCTTATTTTGTGCTCAAGAAACATTTCTTCCATTATCAACACTTGTGCTGCATAACGTTTTTGTGGAAAACGTGATACATTTTTTCATTCTTTGATGAATCGAAAGTTCATAAGGACAGCTTTTGTTTATAAATGTCTTTACTGCCACTTTAAATCAATGTAGTGCATTTATTTAAAACGAAAAAAAATCAGTGGCCCCAAACATTTTGAACAGTGTATTTCTGTACACACAGCATGTTTCAGCAACATGTTTACTTTCTTGCATTTAGTTTACCTTTGCCATCCTCTAAAGTTCACTGAAAGTTAATCTTTTAACACTGTTAATGTAATTCAGCAAACCTCAAAATAAATCAATTCAGTTGTAGCATTTAAAACTGTAGATTTGAGTTTTTCAAATACATTTATTTACTGAAAAGAATTAAGAATTAAGATTTTTAATTGACTTAAATAGCCACATTTAAACTGTTATAAAGTAATATTATGATTAATGAAATAATTAAAGTATTATTATGTGTTGTCATATTTTATATTATCGTGTACTGTTCAGTGTTACTCACTGTGCCTTTTTGGGCCTGTTTTTCCTGCAGTGCAACAAGACTAGTGATTCGGTAGCCAGCCGCGAGGGAGACCTGAGAAGTCTTCCTCAACCCAGTCAGGCACGTAGAGTCAAAAGCCGGATTCCCGCTAACCCAGACTTGGTGAGGGACACTGGTTTGGAGTTGGTGAAAGAGAGACCTGACGATGGCCTGTCTCCAAGCCATCCCCAGGTCCTTGAGACTCCCGAGTCCCTGAGCGATTCCCTCTATGATAGCCTGTCCTCGTGTGGTAGTCAAGGCTGAAGAAAGTGTTTTCAGAGGGACTGAATGATAACCAGGTACAACTTTTTGTAACCCCCACCCGATTCTAGTGACACCAGATATTTTTCAAAGGTGGATACTTACAGGATAACCCATTTTTTTGACCGAATAAAATCCCACGCCACGTCACCCACGAAATACCCACATTTCTATCCTGATGGCCGGAAGGAGGACTTTTACAGTGTTTGTGGTGGTGTAATTTTAGTCCATTATATCATCTCATTCGTGTTCTCTGTTTGAAGTGCTAGCAAAAGTAGTGATGTTCAGCTCGTATTATCTTTAAATTATGTTTCAAGGACGAATCCAAGCTCATTGCAACAGTCTTCCAGTTTTTAATCTCACAGAATGTTCTGGTTCTCATGCAACATCAGTGCACACACTCTTTGGTAACATTTGTGTAAAGTTATTGGAAAGTGAATGTTAATATATGTGATTTTCAGTTAATTTAATATGCATATTTCATGAAAAGAAAAAAGAAAAAAACGCATCTGTGTAAAACTGCATCAGCCGTAGACTTTTGATTCATTGTGTTTAAAGAAAAAAATCCTTGTAGCAGCAACATACAGTAAATGCGATCCTTATAAGAAAGAGCTACAGTGTTCCATGTGAATTATTATTTACGTTTATTTATTTATTTTCTTTGAATAGTGTGGCAAGACAAAACCACCTTTCATTGGTTACTCCTTTTATGTTCTGTTCAAACACGTTCTGTGCCTGACTTTGTGTGTACATGTCTCGCTGTACGTCTCTAGGTTAGTTTGTTCTCCATAGATCTGACCATGACATATTTTTTTGTGTTACCTTTGTTTTTGCAACGATGTGACTCGGTAGCTTATGACCTAATTTTGAACTGTGTATTGTTGGATCACCCTGCTTACAATCGGTGAACTTTAAGAAAGCTTAAACCCAGGATTTTTTATTCCAGTTTGGTTCTGACTGACTACACAGGAGAGAAAAATAATAAAATCGTTCCTTACAAATTTTGAAAAGATGGTTGACGATTTCTTCATGTTGATGTTATAATGCTGACTCTGCCTTATGCATCTTTCCACAGCTGTTAGAAAGTAGCTTCCTGTGGGCCAGGTTTCATGTTGATTACTCAGTCTTTTTTTGAGGGGAAATATTTCAGATTTTTTTCCCACAAACCCATCGTATTTCTTCAGCCTAAAACATTTTGGTGCAATTCAAGTCAAGGTGCGATGTATGCGCTTGATGCTAATCCTGAAAAATGGATTACAGGCAAAAAACTTTTCAATTTCAAGTGGTTGCTCAAAAATCATAGGTTAGTTGATCAATAGTACAACCCAAATCCTTTCAAATCTGTGCTGACCTCAATAGGGTTTTTTTTTTTTTTTTTTTACGACCACAACAAAAGACCAATTACAAACATTCCCAAGCATATATGCTTTGTAATCCAACAGTCTTTCCAATCCGGTGTAAAAATTTTGTAGAGAGAAAATCCTCATTCTTATATGAATGTTATTCTTGATTTGTCACAAAATTCCTTTCCTTTTTTAATTTTTTTAATAAGTAGTTTGTGTTACTATTGTAGTTCCCGAATTTGCCTGCCGTTATAACCTTTGTTATTTACCTTGTAATTGTCAGGAATATTTTATATTAGTTTGGTATGTTTACAAAAGAATTTATGATGAAGTTGTTAATATATCTGTAAAATGTTTATATAAGGTGCTATCTGATTCGTTTTCACTCTGTCCTGCAAAAGCCATAAATGTGTTTTCATAATCTCCTTTCTAAGCAATCGCCATCACTCATGCAACCCAATAAAACCTTTTTAAGTATGTTTCTATGGTGTATTTATTACAGAAAATATGACATACAGTCTTCTTCATAGAGTGTATAAAAACATGTCTTCATATACACTCACTGGCCACTTTATTATGTACACATTGCTAGTACAGTACCAGGCTGGAACCCTTTTGCCTTCAGAACTGCCTTAATTCTTCGCGGCATAGATTCAACAAAGTGTTGGAAACATTCCTCAGAGATTTTGTTCCATATTGACATGATAGCATCACGCAGTTGCTGCAAATTTGTTGGCTGCACATCCATGATGTGAATCTCCTGTTCCACCACATCCCAAAGCTGCTCTATTTGATTTAGGTCTGGTGACTGAGGAGGCCATTTGAGTAAAGTGAACTCATTGTCATGTTCAAGAAACCAGTTTCAGATGATTTGAGCTTTGTGACATGGTACATTATCCTGCTGGAAGTAGCCATCAGAAGATGGGTACACTGTAGTCATAAAGGGATGGACATGGTCAGAAAATACTCAGGTACGCTGTGGTGTTTAAATGATGCTCAGTTTGTACTAAGAGGCCCAAAGTGTGCCAAGAAAATATCCCCCACAGCATTACACCAGCACCACCAGCCTGAACCGTTGAGACCAGGAAGGATGGATTCATGCTTTCATGTTCTTTATGCCAAATTCTGTCCCTACCATCTGAATGTCGCTGCAGAAATCGAGACTCGTCAGACCAGGCAACGTTTTTCAAATCTTCTATTGTCCCATTTTGGTGAACCTGTGTGAATTGTAGCCTCTGTTCTTAGCTGACATAAGCAGCACCCAGTGTGGTCTTCTGCTGCTGTAGCCAATCTGCTTCAGGGTTCGATGTGTTACGCGTTCATAGATGATATTCTGTATACCTTGGTTGTAACATGAGGTTATTTAAGTTACTGTTGCCTTTCTATAATCTCTAACCAGTCTGCCCATTCTCCTCTGACCTCTGACATCAACTGGGCATTTTCGTCCACACAACTGCTGCTCACTGGATATTTTCTCTTTTTCTGACCTAAAGATGGTTCTGCGTGAAAATCCCAGTAGATCAGCAGTTTTTTTAAAACTCAGATCAACCGTCTGGCACCAACAACTATTACACGTTCAAAGTCACTTAAATCCCATTTTTTCCCCATTCTGATGCTCGGTCTGAACTTTAGCAAGTCGTGATGCATAAATGCACTGAGTTGCTGCCATTTGATTGGCTAAATAGCAATTTGTGTTACCAGGCAAATGGACAGATGTACTTAATCAAGTGGCAGCGAGTGTATACCATAGACTGTGGTGTATACCGACTCCGAGATGGGTTCTGGTGTCCCTAGTGGTCAGAACAAGAATGTACAAGTTACTTTTCAGATTATATATACTATTTAATGTGACTGAAAATTTACGATACATCTTCTTTGGTATCAAACCATTTCAAAACGAGTATAACTTAAGTCCAAAGAATCTGAATGCTTGTTTTCTGGTGTTTCATCATTCAAAAGTGGATGTGTCTTGAATTTGAATGCTATTTACATGCTATTTGAATTCTCTGCAGCCATGTATAAGGTTATATTATTATTATTAATAGATAACAGTAACTCCATAAGACAACATGCAGAAAACATTTACATATTGTTTCACAGAAAAAAATTTATTGTTGCAAAATACAAAAGTCAAAAATAGCAGATTTTACCAGGGCAGTTTTTTAACCAAAAGACAATAATCTGCTTTTTCCAATAATTTGCCGTTTATAAAAATCTGTATTATTTGTGCTACAGTAAAAACAACTTATAAAAACATGATCATGTTCAAATAATATAAGATGAAGTTTGTGGTCTGCGTCGACAGTATCATACAAAGACAATTCAAGTTCAATTCAGGTTCACCCAAATATACACATAGATGACAGCACAAATAATTGTCTGCAAAAATACAGCAGAGAGTAAGACAATTACAGATCAAGATAAATCTCTTTGGTTCATTCTGCTCCTCACCTATCATAAAACCCCTTCAAGTACACTTGAAGCAGACATAAGGCCACTTTAAGATTAATACAGGAAGTGTCAAGATAAGCATGAGGTTTTAATACACACAAAACAGTGTTAAAAACAGGTATTTTACATAATACTATGGTAACGCAGCTCAGCAACAGTAAAAAAACTGCAGTTTAAACAAGGCCTTGTGTAAAGTAATAAGACTTATCAGAAACAAGGATGAATGGGTGCTTGGTTTCACATTTGCATTAATGGAAAAAGTATGTATAACATGCTTGATAAGAGACGATGTGTATTCCTGTGGCATTTTTCGCTCTAATCTGAAATACACAAGTTTTCCTTTAAAGTATGATTATGAATGTTGAAGATTGAAAATAGTGAGGCTGAGTTCAGGTAGGACTTTGCATAGAGAGACTGGCATGAAAGTTTATCGTGCTTTATGTTATAACATAATACAGTGACTTCAGATTCATTGTTGTGGATTATGGGTGACCTGTTATAATCTCCCAAAAGATGTCATTATAAATGTAAAAACAAAATGCTAAGAGCAAAAAATAAAAAAGGAATATAAAATCTGTAATTGTTATTGCAAGAGGCAAGCTCAATGATGGAGACAAAGTTGGCATCTGACCACAATATTTATCATCGCTAACTATGTAACAGAACCGCATATACTTTGTGCTGAGCAGAATTATGAGCTTCCGTGTTTGTTTTCAGGTCAGAATGCGGAGTCTCCTATCATATGAGCCGCTCGCGTATGATTGGCAGTCAGTGCTACACAACATGGAGGTTTGCCTTGGTCTGGTGGTGTAGGGATTATGGACCCCTGAGTTGTTCGAGTCTGCTGTAGACATCATCAGCCTGACTTAGCTCTTCAAATACTGGGATGAGGTGAAGCAGTTCAGTGTCCTCTGAATCATCAAACCAGGATAGCACAGGAACCTGTTATAGACACAGAGGTTATTATACATCTCTACTTAACAGGCTTAAAATTGGGGTATGTATTTTTTTTTTAAATGCTTTAGAAAACTTAGTCGGTCCTGGTACCAAAACCAGGACTTGTAGCCAATCAGCAGTAAGGGGCGTGATCTTTACTTAAAATCCTAATGATTTTTAGCATAAAAGAAAAATCGATAATTTTGACCCATACAATGTTTTTTTGGCTATTGCTAAAAATATACCCCAACTACTTAAGACAGGTTTTGTGGTCCAGGGTCACATTTGTTAATACACACTTAATATTTTATATATATTTATACAGTAAATAGAATAGATTCTATATTTGTGTCTATATGATAGATATAATAATACATACATCCACCATTCAAAAGTACACTTTTGTTCTTTTTTGTTTGAAGAAAAGCATTTATTTGAAATAGAAATCTTCTGTAACATTGCATCCTTGCTGAATAAAATAATTAATTTAATTATAAAACACATAATTATCAAACTTTTGAATGGTAGTGTGTGTGTGTGTGTGTATATATATATATATATATATATATATACTTATCTGAGACTTTTGAACCCCACTGTGTGTGTGTGTATATATATATATATATATATATATATATATATATATATATATATATATATATATATATATATATATATCAAATACAGCAAAAATACACAATTGTTAAATAGCAAGAGGTAGAATCTAGAGGGAAGGCTTTAATAAAAAAGCTAAATAGTAGAAGGACAGTGAAACCCACAGCATTCTCAGGGTGGAAGATGTAGGAGGCAGGGGAGTTGTCCAGGATCAGGGTTTTGTGGAGCTTACGGCCGAGGCGACTCAGGTCTTTAACATAGCAGCCTTGATAGAAGACACAAGATTCACGGAAGAGCCGTGTGCGGAACACACCACACTGATCCAGCAGGTCAGTCACGGGGTCTGCATACTATCACAGCCATGAATGGGGAGAAGGAGGGGTGGGTTAAGGAAACATAAGATCTAACGCTACAAGAGCATAACTCTATAACACTAACTAACCAGTGAGGGATTTCTATTTCCTGAAGCTCTTAATGAAATGTAAAAAATGTCTGAATACCTTAGCAAGGCTGGCAGTGAACAGAACACATTCAAACAGTTCTCCCATCCTCTGAAGAAACTCATCCACATATGGCCTCTTCAACACATACACCTAACACACAGACAGCTTTGTTGTTGTTTATAAGGCTAATGATTTTAATTCATCATTCAAATGCAGTGTCTTCAGAGTAGCAACTTCAGTTTTAAGATTTAAGAATAAAGATTATTAATTTTCAATTTAAAAATTCTGTAAATAAAATAAATCTTGTTATGTAGGTCCATCTAGTGCTGTCGCTCATAGCCTCCTCCTGAAACAAGTAATCAAGAATAGGCTGTACTAGTGGGAACTAACCTATCCTGGATTACTTGAACCAGGCAGAGGCCAAATGTAGAGGTTCTGTGAAAAATTGCAGAGAACCATAAACGTTTTAGGTTCGCTATATTCTAAATATTTTAAAACTATAAAAATTATATTCTAATATACCAGCTGTGGTGTTTACCACAGTTTTGTGAGTAAAACAAAAGAATCAATGGGCAAATAGAGTCTCTTGTGATTGTACACATAACATCAAAACCCTCCTCCACTAACGTAAGTGTTGTTCTCACATCAGTCCAGCAGATGGCGCTCATCATTCACTTTTGAATACAGAACAACCTCTCCGCTCTTTCTTCAGGCACAAACAAGTCCTGCACAATTCAAGTCAGTGCACTGGCAGGATATTACAGCTGTTTCTCACATACACAGACATTGATCAGATCTCACCTGGTGTGTGGTCCCCTCAATCTCCACAGGCACAATGAAATCTGCATTGCTTATTGGCTACAAAAACACAATGTGGATAGAGTTAAAAACAACGGCAGTGTGGAACTGAATACAATAATTATTGTACAGATAATTTCATGAACCTATTCTTAAAATGGAACAGTATGAAGCTCCCTAAAAAGTCAAATTTACAATACCAGTCAGTGTTTGATAAACTGATTGTACCTTAAATGAGCTATGCACCAGTGTTTCGTCCAGATCTATGACCACACAGATCTTCCCCTGGTCCTGAGAGGTCACTGCTGGCAGCAGACACTCTCCTGGTACCTACAGATAATATGTAACAGATCAATATTTTATTTAGAAGAAAAAAAAAGATTGACTGAAATAATACATTGCATTGCCCCTTTATTGTCAGAAACATACATTTAATTTTACACATCCAGATTATAATTCACACATTTCATATGGATTTTTTTCTATTTATCTACCCACATGTATTTATATATAATATGTATATAAAGTATTTCATTAATTAAACAGAAATATACAATTTGACAATGTACGCAGTTTGTTTTATTTTTTTTGCAAAATGACAATTTAAGTTTTGGCAGTTATTTCTAGTTAATCTTTAAAATGTGTCTTTTCTTTTTTGTTTTGTGTTTTTAATGATCCAAAATAAACTGGAACAAAAAAAAGTGACAGTGTTGATTAATGGTTACTATAATACTTTGGCAATTGTCCCATTGTCCTCGGGGGCTAGCAAGGCATCATGGGTAGGTGATGTTGGCAGTTGGGCATCTTGAGCTCGAAGGCAACAGATGAGCTTTTTGAAGATATTCCTACTCCCAGGTTTCTGAGGTGAGCTTTTATTCACCTGATCTGTTTGAACACAATAAAACAATTTCGTCAAATGCATAATTTGCATATATTACTCCCGCATAGCATAAAAAGCCTCATGTTGTGTGGTTTATAAACAAACCCACTAAAAGCTACTGTCCCACTTTATAGTCTCCAATAGATGGCAAACAAAAACTAAATTCACATTTGCCAATCAGCTAGATACATTTGCAACAAATGCACCACCAAGACTCGACAGAGCTTTTATATAAATTATTCAGAGCACTGAAATGAAATGTATGTTTTTGTCAGTAAATGCAGCTCCTATCAACATCAAAATCACCAAATGCTCAGCCACCCCTCTCCAGAGATGGCACACGTTGCACAGAAACAGAAAATCTGTTTTAAATGAGACTTCTGGCCATGGCTGGTATATGTTATATAATCTCAGAGGGCGGGAAAGCCCACACATTTTAGCTGTACCTTCGGAGCAAAACATACACACACACAAACACAGCCATTTCATCACAGGAGAGTCTGGCAGAAACAAGCCCTAGAAGTGCATACGCCACTGAAATAACTCACAGCCACAGAAATAAGAGATGTTTTGTAACACAACATCTGTAGTGAGCTTTGTTGTGCATTACAGAGGGGCTCCTTGCATATTTAGGGGGCTTTCAGCATACTTTTGCCTGTAAATATTTGCATGCAAGTGAAACATGATTTTGTTCAGACATGCCTGTTGAGATTCCCAAGAAGAAAAAATGGATATTAAAAAAATTCTTGCAACATAAAAACACACCATGCAATGAATAGAATCTGTTTTTAATTGCTATGGTGATGTAACTTCAGTACTTGTAATGGATTTTTTTTTTATAAGCTTAAGGAATTGACGATGAGCAGGGGCCGATCCCAGGCACCTTTCCCCCTCTCATTCCCTTATGTATGCTTATGTAGCTATAGGAATCATCTTATGTAACATACGAGCAGCATGTACAGCGGAGAGAGGATGAGAGAAAATGGCCTCCTCGTCATCATTTACTCTGTGCTGTATTTGCCCATCTGTACACTCGCTGATAACGCCCTGCTTAACAAAAGGACTCAGGAAATGGAGTACAAGGAAAATATATCCATGAATTCAAATGCCCTTTTTTGAAAACACTTTTCACATGAGGATGGAAGGATGCAAAGCATTTAGAGCGGATTGGAAAGAGTATTTTGTTAAGGACAGACAAAGGTTCTGCTACAAGCTTTTATGTGGTCAGGGTTTCAAGCTATTACACTTCAGCTCAGATCTAATCAAATGAGATTGTGTGTTTTATTTATCAATCTACTGAAAACAGTTTAACTGAATAAGAGAAAACTGTTAATTTCATCCTCAGTGAACTGTCATCTATTTTCCTTGATAATCAAAATCTCGTAGGCAAATTAAATGGCAAGCACGGATTTCAAATTCAAGGGATCGTGTGTAACTGGAGTCCAAGGAATCTGTTAAGAAAACAACAAGTTCTTGATATCTGAAATTAGACCAGCGAACAGAGTATCTAAGAAATTATTGTTTTTCTCAGTTGTGTTCTAAGTAAGAGATCTAACATGATCAGAAAACACTGATATAACAGCAGCAATGTTTTCCTAGACAAAGTGTCTAAGAACTGCTCTAAAACAAATTGGTTTTACAAATATTGTATTATTAATACATATGGAAGCTATTTTTCAGCATTCATGCTGCCTGGTCTCTGTCACCCTGATATCTACATATACATCCATATCGGATAACCTTTATATGTATTTAAACAAAGCATTGTTTTATTGTCTTTCTTCATGGATTGCATTTTGATGTTATGATGTGCATTAAACTAAACCATAGTTGGATACAGATGGATATTCAGCTAATTTCTAAAACTGAATACTTGCATGATTTGAATAGCATCAATATAAACTTGTTTAATCTAAGGTTGTATAGCAAAGATAAACAAAACTTTACATGAACAGTGCAAACATTCTTCGCATCTGGTTTAGGGGTCAGTGACATAACTTGCAAATATATATTAAATTACTAAAAAAAAAATTTTCAATTGCATTTTATGCAAAAAATGATTGGAATACGGCTTATACAATATTTTCAGTTGCTGAATTAAATTATTTGTATATTGTATTGTGAAGGTTAAGGTAAAAAAAATGCCTAGGTACTATGTACCTGTCTGGAGACTGTAAAAGAAAAAAGAAAGAAAAAATATATATTTTTAAAGATTTATTTTTTATTAATAATATTTGAAAAAACTTCTGACAGACAAATCCATGTCAGTGTGGCATAACAAGCAGGAAGCCATTTTATTGTCATGTCACAAAACAGAGAACCCTTTCAGACCCTGACAAGTGTGAATTATAGGCATTTAGTTTGTTAAAAAAGATTATTTATATATTGTTGACCTTTTTAAGCACATTTTTTGATATTCATGACTCAAAAATTCATTATATTTTTATCCTAAAAAATATTTTAGAAAATATTTTTTGAATTTGAGTATACTCGCATTATACTTGAAACGAAACAATTTCAGTGCTTTTTACTTTGTAGTTGACACCAATAGTTTCTGGTTAGTCTGAATATTTGCACAAATTTATACAAAAATGATTTTCAAGCCATCATAAATAAAAAAGAGGATGATTTAGAAGATAACTGGCACATATGTTTTAAACTATATTGGTAAACTGATTTAACCTTTTTTATATTACCATCTTACATTTCGACTAATGCATCTGTTCACCTCCCAAACACCATCATTTCTGAGATTGTTTGCTGTTAAAGCCACAGACAAGAAATTCACTCTGGACACACAGGGTTCAAGGGGGCTTCTAGGAAACTGTGCAGACCTGGTTTGGCTATTTTCCCAACATTGGCTGCTTTACTAATCCAGAGATCGTAAACATCTGATATTGACATAAGTACAGTCATACTCGAACGAGCGGTGTTTATATCGTGTTTGCGTCAGATCTATAATAAGCGCACGGCTCTGCACACGATAAACACTGGTACGAACTGCGCGTTAAAACAGAGGAAATAAGACTCGCCCGCAGGTAGTTACAAAATGGTTACTATGTAATTTTCCGCATAACACCGCGGCCTTTTCTCGTTAAACGTTTAGATAAGGCCTTCATCAACCGTTAAGGTTTAAACGCGTGTAATCGTAGCGTCGCGCGGCAGATGGAGGGCGTGTGCTGAGGGGTGTGTTGTGCATTCCAGCGCTGCACCTTGCGCTCTCCATTAGGCCGATGTTTTTCTACATTTCAGCTCGATATTTTGTGTAGTTTCACTGCGGTAGGATTGTGAAATATACGAGGGTACGCAAGTCTAATAAACCGAAAATGTTTCTGAAACACAATCTGCGTAACGTGAAAACAACACGTCACTCAAATGATCCATTAACCAAGCGATGTAACGACGTCCACAAAAGAGGAAACGACATGCGACACGAATTAAATTGGTTGTTTCAAAAAAATATCAAACCGCGTCTATTGTGTGAAGGAACAATAAATAAATAAAATATACATTAAACAATACATAAATAAAACACATACTTTATTAATATACATCAAGGAGCCCAAACGAGAGAGAAAAACATGTCACTGTTGTCAACACGTCGTCTGAAATTCTTTTAAAAACATCACGTAAACATTCAGCAATGTCTTACTGCAACAGCAGCATGTAACGTTAACGTTACATAATAAAATAAAATAAATAAAGTTACACGTTTTTTTTCTTTAAAACTGAGCGTGTTTACATTTCGCTGTTCAAACCGTTGGAACTTAACGAATTCCGCTCGCGACTGTCACGTCAATCAGCTCAATATAACAAAATAACTCACAGTTCAAATCGCACATCGCAGAGCGCGACGCGGTGCGTTAAATACAGCCCGACAGAGAATATGAGACCAGAGAGAGCTGACAGTGTTGTAACATCACCGTTTAGCATGTGACAGTGCGTTGCCTACCTGTTTTCGAAGACAACCGAGAATCCTCTCTCTGCACTTGAGTGATTATAGAACTTTCCATCTAACAAACGCACAGCCCTCAACGTCCAACCAACCTTTTCCAGCGACACACAGTCGGTCCGCATTTAGTGGCATTAAATCTAGCGAGGCTTGAAATGAATAATTTCCCTTCGCGTAGAAATATCTCAAACCTACGGCAACAAAATATTTTGATATTTATTTATTCCCGCCTTCTATTCTCTTCCACATGGGAGGGGCATGATACTTTGTTTTTGTTTTCTCTTATCCGCTATTTTCTAGGCTTCGCGTCTCGGTTTACTTTATCGCTTGTATATTCATCCATAGCCCCTTCTTGTCTAGGTAAAGCCCTCACTTTTTCTCCAACAACATGGAGAATCCAGGCGAAAGAAGAAAAACAACCGAGGACATGGGGCATGGACGGTTTCAAGTTCCCCTTACTACAGATAAACAACTCCGTAGCTGGGCTGTATTCAGAAAAGTGTTTTTAAAAAAGACACGACCAAATCGCTCAGATGCGTAATTTGAGAAGATAATACGCCAAACTAGGCGATAATTGACTATTTTTATGTTTTTCCGTGTATTGTTTTGCTTTGGACGGACTCATAGGGGCGCCTTGAAACAAGGTCGTTTCGGATTGGATCTCCAGGAAGTAGGAGTAGCTGAAGCATTCTTCTGTTCTGCACAGTCCACACCGAAAACACTCCAGTGCTGGTTTTGTCGCAGATCAGTAGTCAGAAGCGATCATAAAATTGCAGTTAAAAATGCATCACACCTACCTAATTATTTTTCCTGCTGAACCTCCTCATCATTACTGACGACGAAGTGGATTAAAACGCTATTGATCAATTTTAAATATATCTTTGTGTTATAAGGGCACAATCTGAGTAACCTGCGGATTCTGTACCAAAGGTAATTTAATAAACATTAGTGTAAAATTTAAGGTCATTGATTTGTTAATGTGGTATTTTAGCGTGCTCATTAAAAATAAAAAAATAAAAAAAAACATTTATGGGCATTTATGTATATTTATTGAGTACTAAAAGCTGTATTTTAATTACTCAAATTAATGCAAGTGTTAAATCCAGCATGAAAATTTGAGGTTATGGAGTATGATATCACTAAAATCGATTTATTATTTATGTCATTAAACATATAATTAAACATGCACAAAATAATCAAGCTTCACAAACCATGTTACCACTTAGATAACTTGTTTACTTTGACAACAATATTTCATATCATGATATGAAACATAGTTTGTCAGAGAAAGCATCATTGTTAAATTGCACAACTTGCATCAACTGTGTGAAGAAAAACATAATAACATAATAACTTGAAAGCTTAATAGCTTTTTACCAACTCTAATGGCCTTGTATAATGCAGCACAAGGTGTTAATTTAATGATGAATGATTTAATGAATTATTGTACAATTGCCAATTTGTTTTCAAACTGACATGAAAGCTTTGCTCCTTCATTCTATTTTTCAACATTCTATATTTCTGTCTTTTCTCTCTCTCTTTCTATAGGAACAAAGAGGATGTTAAATATAAGTGATAAAAGGGCAACAGGCATAGTTTTTATGAGTCTGAGTACTGCTGAACTCCTATGTTGGAAATCTATTCCTGACCATTCCCAAATGTGACCAATTCTACACCACAACACCAAGACATAAACAAGAATGGTACCACTGTTTACATTCCTAGTTTTAGAAATGTGGAAGTTGTGCAGATGTCAGATATGTAACTAAAATAAGTGTAAGCCGGAGAGCTCCAAAACATGTTTTTTTTTCTCTCCCTTTTTTCCCTCAACTCTGCAAAGGAAGGCATGTAATCACAAAAGATCCATTCTATTTACAATTCATTATAATAAAAAGCCATACTATTTCAAACAAATATTTTTTAGGGAAGGAAGTAAAGAAAATAATAAAACATTAACATACTGCATGCTTTTAAGGTGAAATAATACATTTTGCTTCATTAATAGCAATTATAATTAGTTTTTATCTTAACTACACTTTCTCAGCCCATTGTAAATAAAAGCTTTTATGTTACAGAAACGTTAATAGCTCTTCCTTGCTGTATTGTGCCCCTTGTTTGTCCTGTTTACTAAAGATTTCCTAGAGGTCAAAACTGAGAGATACACCTCACTCCAGGTGTAACCCATCTTTTTGCAGTCCACCTCAAGTTCTTGGGATTTAATTATTACTTTAACAAATATCAAATATCTTCTTGAGTCAGGTAAAAAAAAAAAAAAAATTGTAAATCAGTAGATTCCATCGTGGAATATCTGCCTCCAAAAAGTTCATCAAACCCAAACGGTAATCTTAGAACCTGCTCTAACCCGAAAGGGCAACCTAACTGTTGTGTTTTTATAAGGTTACAATTCTGGATTGGTGCCTTGAACAAGGACAGAGTGAAGTTAGAACCTGTTCTCTAACACTCGAGCATCTCTGGTGTACATTTCAAGAGCAGAAAACAAGAAAACTGTCAAGCTGTTCAACTGATCAGATACATTCAGTGTTTTATGAATATATTCTACCATTGAAAAGTTTTGGGTCATTTTTGAAAATCATTCAAAATTATGGGCCTTTCAAAATCATTCATGCCGATTTGCTCAAGAAACCTTATCAGAAAAGAAACTTGCACAGTGTTTCCATGGAAGCCATGATACATTACCAGTCAAAAGTTTGGGATAAAATTTAAAACAAAATCAATACTTTTATTTAGCAACAACACATTAAATTGATAAAAAATAACAGTAAAGACATCTATAAAGGAGCAAAACAGTTCTATTTCAATTAAATACTGTCTGCTTTCTATTCATCAAAGAATTTAAAATCATCATGGTTTCCACAAAAATATGAAACAGCAAAAATATTTTTAACAATGATAATAATGATTAAGAACCAATTATAATTGACTATAACTGAGCATTAAATCATCATATTTAATGAATTCTGAAGGATCATGCTTTGCCAGCAGGAATAATTAACATTTTAAAATATATTAAAATCTAAAATTGTAATAGTAGTTCACAGTATTACTGTTTTTGCAGTACTTTTGTCAAATAAACACAGCCTTGGTGAGCATAAGATACTTTTTTTTCAAAAACATCAACACGAAATTATTCCAAACATTGGATGTGGGTAGTGCATATATTAAAATGTATTTACTAATTACTACTAGATAATTCAAATAAAAAATAAAATATAATATGAATGCAATTTTATATTCATATTTATTTTAGTATAATATAATGTTACCTGTATTATATGAGTACATATAATAACATTTGTCTTTCATTAAATATAATAAGTGTAAACAGAAGATTTTTAAAAAGATGGCCGTAAAACAATCTTATCACACATGGGCTTTTAAAATGATAAAATCTTGAGATATATTCAGGATTCATTCAGTCTTCAGGCTCTTACATGTCAATAATCAGTGAACAGGATATATCCTTCTAAATCCCACTTAGAGCCCCCCACCCTCAGTGACTTACGGTCCGTGAACCCAATGACCTGAAAACATGCTCATCGAGAGCTGTTCCCAGATTGACCAAATCTGAGGTTTCTGTAAGGCTAAGATCAAGTCTGGAGCCATGTGATTTGCAGGAAAGGGAAGGAGACCCACTCCCACAATCACTCTCTCTCTCTCCCCCAAACCTGCCCCTGAGTGGCCCCTGCCAGGCTCTGTTTCCAGGAAAGGGGCCTAGTGGACAGGCGCAGGGGCCTGCGTCAGGGAGAGCCTGGCTCATTGAGAAAAACAAAAACAGAGAGGGGAGGTGGGAAGACTCTCCCTCCTTACATAACAGTCTCTTTCTCTCTCTCTCTCTCTCTCTCTCTCTCTCTCTCTCTCTCTCCCTCTCTCTCCCTCTCTCTCTCTCTCTCTCTCTCTCTCTACCGTATGTCTGCTCTTTACAAAATGCCACACCCTTATAGTAGGGCTCTGCTGGAACTTCGGCGTTTGGACTGTTTTATTTATTTGGAAAGAAAACAGTCTCTTCTTTTAAGTACTTCTTTTAATTACCAGCTGGATGCTCATTAGATGCATTGAGCATGGAAGTGACATGCACGCCTTAAGCTTGCAAATTCTCAGCTGTGCATGACTTTTAAGATGACAACAAATAATAGCTGGAGGTAAACTGGGTTGTGCAAGGCATATGTGTAAATAACGTAGTAATATTTATTAGGGTTTTAGGGTCCAGAGGCAAATATGTCTATTAATTTTGACACCTTACTGCCTCCTTGTGGTCACACTAAAAACTGAAAGAGCGAAAAATAGTAGACCATTTATTGTGTACAGATGTACAAACGAGTTCTATGAGCAGTTTCGTGGGTTTTCAGTATTCATATTTAGTCATTTAAAATGCTATTTATTTCAAAACATCTTGCAAATGAGTAACATAGCAAGCAATATGATAACAGCCAATTATATATTTTTTTTATTTATTTTATTTAATTCGGTCCTCACAGACAATCAATCATACAAAAATAAATGAAGTTATACATAATAACCGAAAAGGTGTAGGCTGAAGCCTCTGCTTAACAGAAATATTCACAGAAATGCCAAGTGTTAAGTTAGTGAAATGCAAAAATATACAGTATTATTTGTTGAATAGCATGTGATCTGCTTTGTATGTTCCCAGAAAGGAACTGGATCAGACAAAAAACGAAGAAAATAGATAGTCATTGTCAAATTAAGTACTCATCATATAATGAGTGATGGAGATTATTCTGATATTCATAAATCAATATTTTGATATGGGGCTCAGTTATTATTGGTAGTCAATTATTATTATTATTAATGGCTCTTATTTTTATCATCAGTTTTGAAATTTGAAAGTTTTCGCTGCTTAATATTTTGTAATATTTTTCAGGATTCTTTGATGAACAGGAAATTCAAAACACCACTTATTTGGAATAGAAATCTTTTGCACCATTATAAATGTTTTTTTTGTTTTTTTTACTGTCACTTTTTATAAATTTATTGTATCCATGCTAGATATAAATATTAATTTTAAATTCCACCTGGAAATCAGGAAAAATCCACCTGATTGTTAACTTTACAATCTGGATGATGTTTCAAATGTTAGGAAAGATCAAATGTAACCAGTCTTCACAGCATATTTTTCAAAAGCAAATTGAAAGGCAATGTAGATTTCATGCAGTCATTATGAATACATGTAAAATAACAGTATTATAATGTAAATTATTTAAATACAATGTATAACACATTTAAAAATGGCATTACATTCAGCACTCACACAGTTTTTTTTTTTTTTTACTTTAAGCATTTACTTTAATTTCCACAGGATGAATGTAATACATGATCAGTCAATGAACAAAGATAATTGTGAACAAATTAGCAGGTCATATTCTAACATACAGTAAACACACATTAAAAATCAAGAACAAAAAAATTTCCAAAAGGCCAGAGTTACAATTCGTACAGAAAAACGTAAATTGTATATCTTAAATGATTACCAAAGCATGCTCAAAAATGATTACCACCAAAACTAGAGCTCAAATATCTACACACACACAATCAATAGACACATTAGCTTAATCTTTTTAAGGCAAATCTGTATTTAAATCCAATTACTCAAATCCAGAAAATAAATATCGTTCCTTCCATTTTTAATAGCATTTTAAAAAGGGTGACTTATAGTTCCTAATAATATAAATCCTCTCAAAGCATTTATCTTATGTTTAAATTGAATCATTTTGAATGACTTCTTACAATAGAGATGTCAATGGAGAAACATCAATATCAATACAAATGTCAGGAATAATATGCTCTATTATACTAACATCTGACTGAAGGAGACTGCTGAGGTAACAGGGTGAACTGAATTCTTAAAAGTAATAAAAATATGCAGGCTATATACAATTATGACTACTTTCTTATAAACAGTTCAGTGTGCAAATAGGTCACATCTGGTCGGATTAATTAGAACTCAATTATGATATCTTAAATAGACTATTTCCAATGCATTTTAGCATTTAATGATGAGATCTCAAATAAAAGTGCTAGATATAGGCCTGTATGATAGTTTTCACAAAACTACAACCCTAAATCATTTTGCTGGCTCGTCATCTTTGGCAATTACACTTTTCAGGAAGCTCAAAGCCTGTCAATAGCAACCCACCCAAAATGTGAATGCATTTATATATTATGGCACTTCAAACAACTGCATTATTTACATATATATATAGATTTCAACTTCGTGTGGAAAAGAGTCTTTCCCCTCACAAATTCCTCATATACAGACATTTCTCAATTACCAACACTCAAAAACTTGATGAAAGTAGCACTGTCTAAAATTATTTATATGGAACTTTATGGGACTGAAATGGAAATCACGTTTATGACATTATGAAGGCAAAGTCCTAATAATGTGTCATAGCTGAACATTGCAACATTAGAGAGGGTTTTGTGGCATGAAGTTGTACATTTACAAACATGTCCGAATGCACTTGTTGATCGCAGTCTGGGAAGCAAGCAATGATCATCCTTGTGACACTTTAGGGATATATACATGCTCTTCTTATTCATAAAGACTTGAGGAGACCGTCTTAGAACTCCTCATGCACGTTACGGGCATAGTCCATGAGTTTGCTGCCAGTGAAGTACTCGCTGTATTTAAGGATCTCCTCTAGTTCCAGGTTGTGGTTTTGGTTCTCATCTGCCACAGCAATCATCTGCTTGGCTTCATTCAGGGCATTGTACTCATTCATAGGATCCATGTATTCCTGTTTGACAGAAGGAATAGCAGCAAGGCAAAGATATACATTCAAATTAGGTGATATGAAAGTATTCTTATCCTTTAACAGCACTTATGAAGGCGGACCAACCTCCAGCTCCTCCATGGTTACAATCATATCATGGTTCGAGTCAATGACTTCTTCAAACTCCTTCTTCCTTTCACGAACCCAATCGTCATCGATGTCTTGTGCCTGCTGATTCTCCACAGTTCCCATGGGGAGGGAGATAAATTCAGCAAGAGTCAACTTTCCATTTCCATCTTGATCTGTATAGAAAACATATAAGGTTGATTACCAATAAGCAGAGGTGGAAAGAGTACAAAAATATTCTACTCAAGTAAAAGTACCATTACATTAATGAAATTTTACTTAAGTACAAGTAAAAGTACCAGTCTAAAAATCTACTCAAGTAAAAGTAAAAAGTAGCTCATTTAAAATTTACTCAGAGTAAAAATTACTTAGTTACATTTTAACAGTGGGAGGGAGTCAAAATGGGACAGGCCAAGGGTGTCAAACTCAGTTCCTGGAGGGCCACAGTCCTGCACAGTTTAGATTTAACCCTAATTAAACACACCTGATCCAGCTAATCTAATCATTTAGGTTTATTTGAAAACTACATGATATGTGTGCTGGAGCAGGGTTAGAACTAAACTCTGCAGGTCTATGGCCATCCAGGAACTGAGTTTGACACCCCTGGGATAGGTCTATTAATCTCAAACTAGTTGTTTTTAATTAAAGGAATCAGTTATTTAGAATAATAAAACATTTGGGCTGTTACCAGGCAAATCAGTATCAACAAACTCATCTTTTAATGCAGAGGAAATGCAGAATATTCATTGGAAGTGGCATTTAGATGTATTACACTGTTTAGTGCAGGACAAGAATGCATTTAACCTGCAGTTACAAATGCATGAATAATGTTTTGATATACAAGACATAAAATGTTGAATACTCATTTGAAATGATAAGAAATTAATTATTAAAAAAAAAAAATCAAAAGATACTTTAAATGTGAAATTAAAATGGCCAGTATGTGTCAGCAAGTCACTGTTAATAAGTGAGTCATTGCGATTGAACCGAATCATTTAAACGGTTGATTCATTCAGGAACGAAACACTGTCACGTTGCTCAGAGACGCAAAACTGTGCTTTGGTGGCTGTGTTTGGAATTATTTTCTGTTGTAGAAATAGAGCTAAAAAAGGCAATATGGTGTCTAAAACGCAAGTCTCTTAATTAACTTGTTTACTGAACTGTTATATATATGTATGTATGTATGTATGTATGTATATATTCATGATGATTTTTGGAGGAAAAGACGGCCTTCTTTGTGTGATTTTGATTTAATATATGAAGTTATATAAATATGTGAATTTTCTGCCCCTATATCTTCAATTTTGTGATCATTCTAAATGCATTTTAGGAGACTGAATCACACAGTGAAAGAACGCACTATAAATGCGCGCGCATATCATTAAAACAAAAATTATGATATTATCACAGACGATATATATAGCACACTCCTCACCACTGTCTTTTTGGCTAATTTGTGCAAAACCTCTTGCTAACATGTCAAAGCTTTATTTTAACCACCAATGCAACGATGCAATTATTTAGCTTACCTCTACATTCTTGCGAAGGGTTGATGTCTTGTCGAGATTTTATAAGCTGCTAGTTTGGTCTTCCTAGACAAGTACAGCTTACACTGCATAATAGAGCATACATATGGCCAGGGGTTCACTTCATTTCCTTCGAGTTCAACTTCAGAATATGACGGGGTTTCGTTTTCAGCGGTGTCTGCACCACTAACGCCTGTTTTGTCCGTCTGCATCTTTCTTGTGACTTTAGCGCCAGTTTGCCCTCCTGCCAATTATTTACTGACGTAGTTTCCAGGGAGCGATTTTTTTTTTTTTTACTCAGTAATTAATGTGTTTTCAAATGTAACGGAGTACAATACTTTAAACAAAATATACTTAAGTAAAAGTAAAATTACAGATTTAAAAAATTACTTTAAAAAGTATTAGTACACAAAAAAGCTACTCAATTACAGTAACGCGAGTAAATGTAATTCGTTACTTTCCACCTCTGCCAATAAGCATCACAAGAAATGTGTTGCCATTTCTTGGCTATGAATTTTAGATATATTTGCTTACCAAGATCTCGGACGATCTCCTTGACCATGTATCTCAGCATGCCTCTGCTGTGCTCTGGATGCAGGAACGAGAGGAACTCCTCTTCATTCAGCAGCTGGTCAGCTGGAGGGTTATCTGCCTGGAACCAGCGATCCTTCAAGCTCTCCAAAACCTCCTGAGCTGTAATGAGGCCATATTTTATTCATATCACTTTGAATGGCTTTGTTACGAGTACTAGACCATATCAGGCACATGCATCTTCTAAATTGCAACTTACTTTCTTCATCCACTTTCAGTTCTTCATGGTTTTTTATCTTAACAGCTACTTCTTTTTCATTAAAACCTTTGCTGGCCAAAAACTTCACACGGTATTCATCCCAAGTAACATGTCCTGCGAGAGAACAATTTGAGCAGATTGGTCATTGTTAAGTGTTATGAAATCATCATGCCAGATGTCAATAACAGGATACATATTATTTTGCTCTAGTAAAACTTTACAACTTCAAATCATGTTTACATCATGGTTACGTCACATGCCCACCGCTGCAACGACCCCCACCGTTGTTTAGATTTTTTATAATAATAAAAATCATCATAGTTGAGTAAAAGAATAGACACTACAATTAAGAACTGAATGCGGCTGCTAAATGCAGCGTGTAAAATGCATAAATCATAGTTTATTTATTTAGGTGATTTTGGACGGTTTTTTTTTTTAAACACTCGTTTCTTTTTTAATTGGTTCCACATTGTTTGCTGATTTTTTACTTTCTTTAAACTTTGTGTCATTTCAACATTTCTTATTTATTTGGTTATATATTATACAAGTTTACTTTGCCTATTTGTATACCTATTTAAACTTTGTGCAATTTATCTGTTATTTTAAATTAGGCATAGCCTGCCTTATAGCATGGTGTATGTTTATTTGTTTTGTTAATAAAAGTTCTAATGTTTTATATATAGGCTAAAGTGAATTAGACGTTGTATTTTGTTGTTGCATCCAAGCAGCAATTTACACCAAACCGGCTCTAATTTAAAAGTTTAGTAAAATGTGCGTAGTGCTTTTAAGCTATTTAAAAGCAAAGGAAAGTGAGGAAAAGAGGGAAAATTCAAACGAACTAAAAACGAACAATTGCTTTATGCCGAATTGCTGCTATTTGAAAGTGAAAGTAAAATGCACACGCCGCTTTTAAAAGCTATTTAAAAGCGCAGAAGAGAGGTAACGCCTCCGTACCCACGGTGATACCGGTATTACTGGTGTCACACGTTGACTAACCTGCAGGAAATTTCCTCACCGTCACAACCCTACCAGAAATCTGATTCAACATATCTGTACTTGACAAATCATTTCATTATGTCATTGGTCTAAACAACAACATCCACTTACCATCCCCATCAGGGTCCACAGCAAGAAAACTGAGCTTATTTTCTTTAACAGCCTCCTGAAAATGTTCTTCCGTCTTCTCCATTATCCAACGCTGCATTTCTTTAGCACTGACACTCCTGTCTTTATTAATATCCACCCTAGAAACAGAGAGTAAAGGTTTGATGATGCAGCAACAGGCACAATTAGGGGACATAAGGCGATAAGATATTTTTGGCATCAACACTTGAAATGGAAGTGGTCACCATGAAATGGAATTCAAGGGTCACCATGAAATGGAAATTCACTTTTAAAAGCACCTTATTGTGAACAAATTCATCCATACATATGTTTCATTATTTTTTGTTTAGTTTGTAATTTAAATCAAAATATCATGACTCAATGTTCCAATGAAGATACCAGACTTCTCTCTGGTGATGTATGCAGGACTTCAATCATTCGTTCATCTTTAACCCTGTTCTTTTAACTGCAAGCTTGCATTAAGAGCTACCTCTATCCAATCAACACCTTACATTCGGTTTCACTCAGATGTATGGCACATTACAGAAGAAAAGATCCGTCATCTACTTCAATTTCATCACAACTTGCAATAATTGCTCACTTTTCACTGGGAGAAATGCCTTTAGAAATATACCCAAAGCACATCATGGGAAAACCACATTGTTTTCACAGCTGTGTACATACTTGGTGAAGATTTCAATAAGTTTCTTCCTGTTCCTCCTGGGCTCCGAGTCCTCCTCAAATTCCTCCATCTCCTTCCCCAGAAACACCTCCTGATGAAAGTCTTTATTGAGGTGACCGTCCATTTCCATCTTCAGACCGTTCAGATGGTCAGGTGGAAGGATCTCATTGTCCTCTTTGCTGTTGGGGTGTTTGTCTTTTAACGCTGATATATTTGCTGGCCTGGCCTGAACATTCAAAGCCAAAATCGCAAATACTGCCAAAGCTGAGGCGCACAGGCATCCAGGCTGAGATCTTCTCTGGTTAAACATGGTTTTACTGCTTAAACAGACGTAGGAAAAATAAAATCACATTAAAACATATACTCTTGCAAAAATTGACCATGGTTTTACAGTAGTAACCATGTTTTTTGGTGAGCTGATTACCATTTGCATAACCACAGTTAAAACAAATACTATGGTTAAACTATGGTTAGTGTAGCAAAACCATGGTTAATTTTCGTAAGGTTATATATATATATATATATATATATATATATATATATATATACACATGCACAAATACACGCACATCTTATTTATTTTAGCTTGGTCAAACAGACTACTTTAGGACGTTATGAACCGACAGAATTATACTTAAGTTAATTAATTTAAAAGTTGGCGCTTAGTATTGCTCAGTACTGAATATGAATCAGCATAATGTTTGACCACAATTGTCTGAACGAATAAAGATGCAGCCTGTGAACGGAAATAAATAACCAGCTACCTACCTGTGCGCTTGAACGATCCTTTCCTAAAGTAAAATATCAGATGAATGAACAGCCCCCGGTGACCTGCTGTATTTAAAGCAGCTTGAGCGGTCTGTTTATGTGCAGCTCATCACGCAGTTCCTGTACACGTCGCCACTCGAGATCAAACGCTGCTCTCTGGAGCGGTTTATGGCCCTGAACGAGACGTCCTCCCTCTCTGGACTCAGATAACACGCAAACACATACAGGACAGTCCGATGACCGCAAGAATTCACGAGGACGTACAACAGGAAGGCGGTGAGCAAAGAAACATTGCTATGTCGTTGTCGAGATCGCGTGTCTTCTTCTCTTGTAACCTGAGGTGAGGGATAACGCGGATACCGCACATATCGCCATCTGCTGTACCAGCTTATGAAATACACACTGAGACAATTCTCTGTTTACCTTTCGTGCTTATACAGTCTATGCTTTCGTGTCAGTTTTTTTCTGTTATCATCTGTGTTGAGAGCCTTACTTATTTAGATATCTCAGACTCACGTTAGCTTTATTTTATTATTATTCTCAATTGGGCCCCATGAACAGTTACAGAAAATAGATTCATTTAAATTAAATTCAAGTTTATTTGTATAGCGCTTTTTACAATACAAATCGTTACCAAGCAACTTTACAGAAAATTACGTTTCTACAATATTTAGTGGAAGCTTATAAGTGGTGACTGCCAGTTTGTGCGCGTATGACAGGATTTTTCAGAAAAATTAATACAAGACGTAGTCAGCCAGACGATGAACATTATTAACAGCAATTATTATATGATGCAGTCACACTAAATATACACTAAATGTGCATATTAAATTAATATACATAAAACACTAGACTGACCAATTTTTGTGCAGAAATGAATTTGTTACTGCATCTTTATTTCCAGCCACCAGAGGGAGGAAGAGCGCCAAGCCATGTTCTTTCCCAATATTGTTGCTCTGCAAGGAGACAGAGCTGTTCACGTAACAAAGTTACACAAATCTGCATAATGTAATTCGTCACTTACATTAATACATTAGATCATGCATTTTACATTAAGAACAATAATTGATCACAACATGAACAGATTTTGGTTATATTGTAGATATGCTGTCAGGATCACTATAATTACACTCACCCTAAATGCCATGTTTTGCAAATTATTGCATATAATGAGAAAAAAAAATATTGTTTGTACTGTGGAATATGTTGACACAGTCCTCTTAGTATGTGTACATGCAGATGGATGTAGTTCATGTTATCAGGTTACTCCGTGTCAATTAATATAAACATTCAGCTATCTAGTCAGCTGGTCAAATATCACTTTCTACTGCCTTGAATCAGTACTTTCTGAGTTGTTTGAATTTTCTGAGACTAAATGTCACATGTAGAGAGCTACTGCAAAGTAGGACACTACACTACACACACACACACACACAGATTTACACCTACACACATGAAGACGCATTCCCTAGAGTCTGCCTGCCGAAGAGCTCTCCCTCAAGACTTGAGTTATTTCATTAGTGAGATAAAACAGGGCTGAGCGCACTGAGGTTGTCAGTTTCACTGATGAAGAAAAGAGAACCAGGGGAATCAGAAAGAAAGAGAGAGAGAAAGAGCGAGAGACAGAGAGGGGGCTGTGATAAACTCTGCTGCGAGCCCTCCTGTAAGCAGAGTGAGAGAGTGCAGGAGCAACAGCATAAGATCTGGAGAGGGTGAAAACACAACTGTGAGCAAGACCTACCACAAAGTCCACACAGATCTTGCACTTCGAGGTGAGTGTGCATGTGTTTTTGTCACCCTGCATAACTGGGCTGATGCATTTGGGTGCGATCGTCCTGTCAAGTGCTTCTCTGCGTTGAAGTTGGCCGTGGGGGACCGAGAAGGCCAAAAGCTACAAAAACTGGAGTGTTTCCAACTACCAATTCCCTCCGGACATTTTTTTCCTACTTCGGCAAAAAGGAACCACATGTAAAGACTGATGGGACAAGACCTCAGCATTGCTTACCAGAGAATCGGCTCAGATGCATCACTGCAGAGACCCAACATCTCAGTAGGAGCGAGACGGAGGTAAAGAACCAGAGAGAAAGTGAGAGGGAATCTGAGTTATTTCTATCCACTGCCCCCCTTCCCACACTGGGACCCTCTTCACTTGCCCTCTGCTATCCATCCATGGGGCAGGAAGCGTGAAAAATCTCACTAATGGGTTTATTTGCTGTCAGCTCAGCGACGACCTGTCATTTCTCAGGACCACTCCACACTTGACACATTTCATAGTCGAGTAAGCCTTGCTTTGTTTTTGCCTAAAGAGCCCTTGCTTCACACTGATCAAGACAAGGGTGAGGTATCAGGTGGATTTGACAAGTCCCTTAATCACTTTGCCTGCCTATTACAGTATTCTTCTTCAAGTGAGGTCAAGCGTGGGGGACGGCTCGCTGTTCCTTTGTATTTCTCAAAGTTGAGAACTTCCCGCAGTTAGAAAGAGTCTGCTTTCTGGTGGGCTGAAGATGCGTAGCTGGCTGCTAGCTGTGGTGACAGCAGTGCTCTGGAGCCAGTGCATCCTTCTAGGGTGGGCTGAAGGCGGGAAGATGCGTAAGAGGCCGAAGGAGCTTGCTCCGCAGGACACTGAAGCATTCAACACCACTCTTTCCAACAGTGAGGAGCTGGATGGCAGCACAAAGGTAAATGCCAGGATAGTTTCTCATTGCTTTTCTTATAAATTTAAGCTATATGTTAATTTCTCAGCTCTGCATATGAATATGCATATGATTCCACATCAGAAGTGTTATATTATTGTTTAGAAAAATTTTACTGTTAGAAAAAATCCCTGTTAGAAAAAATGTTTGAAAATTGTCCCTTTAGGGCCCTAGAGGCAGCATCCTCAAAAGTGCATATTTGTACCTTACCTACCCCTAAAAAGTGTTTATCAGTACGTTAAGCTTAAATGTCAGTATCTTAAAGTACTAATATGCAGTCAACAGTGTACTTTTTAAGGTACGGCCTATGGGAGAAGCTAAAGGTAAATATTTTGCACATTTTCAGGGTATGTCATATGGCTGCTATTTTTTCTGTGTTTTTGATGACTTTTGTTTTCTGCAATTGGCTTGTTCTATCATGTGTTTTCTTTTTAATAATAAACCTCTGATATTGCAGTAATCAGATGACGGATGAAAGGATTCACATAAAAAATGCGCATAATAGAAAATTACAGGTGCATCTCAATAAATTATAATGTTGTGGAAAAGGTCATTTATTTGAGTAATTCAACTCAAATTGTGAAACTTGTGAATTAAATAAATTCAGTGCACACAGACTGAAGTAAACAAATTAGAATACTTCAAAAGACCAATAAAAATGTATTTTAGTGAATTGTTGGCCTTCTGAAAAGTATGTTAATTTACTGTACATATACTCAATATTTGGTAGGGGCTCCTTTTGCTTTAATTACTGCCTCAATTCAGTGTGGAATGGAGGTGATCAGTTTGTGGCACTGCTGAGGTGGTAGGAAGCCCAGGTTTCTTTGACAGTGGCCTTCAGCTCATCTGCATTTCTTTGTCTCTTCTTTCTCATTTTCCTCTTGACAATAGCCCATAGATTCTCTATTGGGTTCAGGTCTGGTGAGTTTGATGGCCAGTCAAGCACACCAACACCATGGTCATTTAACCAACTTTTGGTGATTTTTGCAGTGTGGGCAGGTGCCAAATCCTACTGAAAAAAGGAAATCAGCATCTTCAAAAAGCTGGTCAGCAGAAGGAAGCACGAAGTGCTCCAAAATTTCTTGATAAATGGGTGCAGTGACTTCATCACAGACTGTGGAAACTTAACACTGGACTTCAAGCAACTTGAATGGCTATGAGCTTCTCCACCCTTCCTCCAGAATCTAGGACCTTGGTTTCCAAATGAAATTCAAAACTTGTTCTCATCTGAAAATAGGACTTTGGACCACTGGGCAACAGTCCAGTTCTTCTTTCTCCTTAGCCTAGGTAAGACGCTTCTGACGTTGTCTGTGGCTCAGGAGTGGCTTAACAAGAGGAATACGACAACTGAAGCCAAATTCCTTGACACGTCTGTATGCCTTGACCCCAGCCTCAGTCCATTCCTTGTGAAGTTCACTCAAATTCTTGAATCGATTTTGCTTGACAATCCTCATAAGGCTGTGGTTTTCTCGGTTGGTTGTGCATCTTTTTCTTCCACACTTTTTCCTTCCACTCAACTTTCAACATGCTTGGATACAGCACTCTGTGAACTGCCAGCTTTTTTTGCAATGAATGTTTGTCGATGATTGTCTTCTGGACAGCTGTTAGATCAGCAGTCTTCCCCATGATTGTGTAGCCTAGTCAACCAAACTGAGAGACTATTTTGAAGGCTCAGGAAACCTTTACAGGTGTTTTGAGTTGATTAGCTGATTGCCATGTCACCATATTCTTATTTGTTGCGATAGTGAATTGGTGGGTTTTTGTTAAATATGAGCCAAAATCATTACAATTAAAAGAACCAAAGACTTAAACTACTTCAGTCTGTGTGCATTGAATTTATTTAATACACAAGTTTCACAATTTGAGTTGAATTACTGAAATAAATGAACTTTTCCACATTCTAATTTATTGAGATGCACCTGTATACCTTAAATGCACTTTAAGTTATTTAGATTAAAATCTTCTGCCAAATCTGTAAATGTAATGCATTTAGTGACAAATCATACCTCATAGTGTGTCAAAATCACCTTGTAACAGCCAGGCCGAGAAAATACCTCAAAATGATGTGTTTTAAATGCTCTGTTAAATATGTCAGCACACTCATCAGAAAGCAAAGCTGACTGCATTTGCCACTTACAGTTGTCTCTCATACTTTGTAAATACGCCTGAGCAGAAGTCGTCAGCTGCTTTGCAAACTTTGGCTATTTAAACAAGCTTAGAGCGAGCTCATCCAAAGCCCATGACAGAGATGCTACAAGTATTTTTGATTAGCTTGGCACAGACTCAAACATGTGTTTCTTGAGAATTAGGCCGGTCTAATTCTTCAGAACAGCTCAACAGAATGAGATTCAGAATGATAAATAGAGCGGTTATAGATATGTGAAGAATGCACATTCAGAAGGCCTGATCAGAGCATCGATTAGTTCTCTCAGTAGGGGTTTTCTACCAGAGCACGAAGGAGGGCTTGTTTGTTATTTGAGACTTGGTGTCATTAGGTTTCAGATGATGAGAATGGTAAACAGGGACTCTTTTGCATTTGCATATAAAATAAATAAATAAATACAGAATGACCATTCATTTTTATGTGCATAAACCTTGGAAAATATCATATTGTGCTAAATTATCGTGCATAAGTGCACTGACATTTCCTGGCTCCACCAAGGCCAACATATTACTATTCCAACTCTGTATTTGTTTATTGTTCCTGTATTGTTTAGATATCAGGGTTTCCATTGGAAAATTAGCTCCTGTCTCAGCCCACCCATAGAGTTGGCATTCTCAAGTAACTCCCAGCTACCCCTGTGCCAACCACTCTCACTATAACTGCTTCAGTGATTTTGCTGACAAGGGTTATTGTCTTATTGAATTTTTACACATCACTGAATGTTGTGACAGTCTGGTTGTGTGTTTTATCTCCACATTGTGTGTATTTTGACATTAATATGAAGGAATTTTCAATAAGGGACAGTCAAATTGCACATATGTGTCTGTACAGTATATATAATATATACTGTAAAATGTATTTATTAGTTTTAAATCAAAGAAAGATTAAGTAGGCCTATGTTTTACAAGAACACAATATTTCAGTCTTATTACTTCTAATTTTGTGTTTAACTCAAAATTATTTGCAATGTTCTTTGTAATTATTTAATTTACTAGCAATTTCTGAGTGAAAAGACAGTTGAACTTGAGTCAAACTCTCAATGCTGTACCTTCATTGCATCCAAATTGTGTCTCCTTTGCTACCTTCTCCTCCTTGTCTCCTTATCTTTATGGCCCAGCACAGGCAGGCTGTCACGATGTGATTCCTGAGAAGGTTAGGTGGGGAGATATTTAAAGACCCTTGGCAGAGCTCTTTCCCAGCCCATTGATTCTGTCATTCATAGGACAGGCTGACTCCGCTGTGTCTGGGACATCCGATAGGGGCAGTGTGGCCCCCTGAAAAAACTGGGGCATCAGGCTGCATAAGCCCCTCACAAAGCCTCACAGAAAGGGTCCTGAAAGAGGACACCTCAAGAAGGATTAGTCACTCTCCCTCCCCATACTTACATTCTTTTCATCTTGTCCAGTACAATCAGAGAGTAATGACATAATAACTCTAAAACCCAATGTTTTGCCAGATTTGTCACTGCCAGTAAGCGTCACTCGGGCTTGGGACCCTGGGTGACATTCATAGGGATGGAGATCATCTTTACAGGAATAGGTGGGTTTTGTAGGATCCATATGTCCAGCTACTAATATATGTTATAGGCCTATTCAATTCTTAAAATCCCAATATCAGTGTTTATTGTCCTGTAGATGTCACTGCGTTCTGTGTTTTTCATTTACATTTACTTATTTAGCAGGGTGTGATGAGGGCTTCATTCAAAATCAACATGGCCAGTGTAGTCTGATTCATGAACAAATGACTCTTATGATACGCTTCTTTTTAGTAAATCAAAAAACAAGTAATTCAACCAGTGTAATTAGATTCACAGACAAATGGATCTTATGAGCAGGTTCGTTTATTGTAGCAAAAAATACAGTGCAACCAGTGTAAATATGAATTAACAACTCTTAAGAGCTGGTTAATTTTAGTATCTTAAAACCTACAGTGCATTGCAACCATTGGAGTTCGATTCATAAAACAAATGACTCTTATGAGCCGGTTCCTTTTAGTGAATCAAAACATACTGCATGACAAGTGTAGTTTAATTTCAATGACTAAGAAGTCTCTTGAGACGATTCTTTTAATAATTATTCAAAAAGATGAGTTACCTGTTTAAATCAAATGTTGCCCTACCTATTACAGCCCTAAATATTAATTAACAGAGATGTGTTTTTTCTATAGCAGAAATATAGACTAATGAATCAGATTCAAGTTAAACTGAATCAACAGTGGATTCCTATAGCGAGTTTGTGAATCTGAATCAAATCCAATCCATTGATACACAATCCTATACAAGAGGGACCAGTGAATGGTGAGTTGTCTCTGTTTTGGCTTGAGTATTGAAGAATCCATGAAAACATTGTGTTCTCAAAAAAAAAAACAATGCTGTTTAATATTAAAAATGACTTATTTTGCAAATGTGATTAATTGCAAAGAATATAAATATTTGAATCCAGCCCTGATATTTACTTGAACAGTGGCCATTGGGACATTCACATTAGGACACAGAGTACAAGGAACAGAGGAACAGCATGTACAGACATTAAATGGGGTACAAATAACTCAAATCAAAAAACCTGCCCTAAACCAAAAGACACAACTTTTCCTATAGCACTTCATATGAACGTCTCACACATTTTTTCATTAGCTACAATTTTAATAGTATTCATTACATATGTGTGAGATATAATCTTAAAATAACACAGTTTTATCTCTTTTGTGTTCAAAATTACTACTGAACTTTCAGAATCCCAAAACCCACAGGAATTATTCACCATCCTGGTGAGTGCAGCATTACGGTACGTCGCTAGGTGTTTATCTGAAGTATTTCTCAGCTGTCCATTTGACCTACCACAGATAATAAGGGAAATGAGCACCAGTGCAAACTAGCTCAACATTATAATTTGCACACAAAGCAGGTGTGATGCTGCAATCAGACTCTCTTCAACTCTTTGACTTTTTTATGGCAAGAGGAGGGCAGGATAATTCCTCAGTATCTCATAATAAGACTTGTGGCTCTCTCTCCCCTCGCATGTCTTCACTAGCCAGGAATGCACACTTGATATACATATACATATCTAAACGAAGTTTACCCTGCTACGATGGCATGGAACAGAAAGAGTTATTTAAACAACACAAAGCCTCATTACCTGGCCTACATGTTAGTTTTGCAAAGTTACAAGTGTATTCTGACACATACATGCTGTTGTGCTTGGTATGAGTGAAGACAGAGAGTAAATTGGATTCAGACATCTTTGATGTCACTGTTTAATGACCTGTGGGCTTATAATGGGGGCATTTCCAGCCCCCCCGAGTAATAACAAAGTGGTTAATTGCCTGCAATGTAAGAATGTGATGAATTTGGAGTGTATTAGTTATCAGACCTTGTCCACAGGGAGGGAATAACAGAATAATGAGGCCTCGGTAATGAAATATACAGTGGTGCCGGGTCTGTTACCTGTTAAATGATGGCCTTTGAAGCTTTCTGCTGCTTGATATCCTGCCAAATAATCATTTAGCTTTTTGTATCTCTATGTTCTGAGTTCCAAAGGAGTAATGACTTGGTACCAAAATAAACTATAATTGCAGGTAAGAATCTGAGGTGTGGTGTGAATGCGTCCATATAATCAAACCCATAAATCTGTGTACCGACCAATAAAGCTGTGTTTGGGAACATACCATCATCACAATTTGTTCTATCGCACACATACCATGTCCATGAGACTAAGGAAAGTGAATATTCATGTTCAGCCATATTTGGTGTCCTTCATGGCTGTCTTTCATATGTCAGGTTATACGAGAAATGGTGGGTGAATTGGGAAGTAATGGGTGTATGACATGAAGTATGCACACAAATCTGTCGATATGTTAAAGGAGATCCTTCCACAAAGGCATGGGATAGGTAAAATCATCAAGCCATATATGGATGAATGCACAGACAGTCATGATACACCCCTGGAGAAACAACAATAACTTTGGGAAAGCCCTCAGTCACTGTTTTCACTGTAGAGCACCTGTCTAGTTTTTTTTTGCCAACTATTTCTGATGTGTTTGAATTGCATGCTTTATTTATTTTTCAATGTTAACTGGTGTTATTTTTAGGGGATGGCTGTTGCATCTTTGCAGTGTTGACAACAGTCATGAGAAACATGTTTTATACGTGTTATTGTAAGCATTTTTAAATTTCAAATAGTTTTTCTAAACATTGACATTTGAATTTGGAATTCTTTTACAAAATTCTACATTTAGACAGAAATAGTCCTAATGGTTTGGTATTTTTAGCTACATACTTTTCAGTGTGTTACTGTAATGTCTGGTAAATTTTGGACCTGAGGTACAAAAATCAACAAACAGAAGCAATTTCTTCATAAAATGTCACTAAACCACATGGCTGTGTTAGAACAGACCCAGTTTGTAAAGTCTGGACTATGTACTTTTCAGTTAATGACAAGTAAAAACATTTTGTGTCATTTCGTACCTTCAGGCTGTGTAATGAAATGGATATGCTGCCTAGATGAGGTTATAAGGTTTTTCACAATCAAACACTGCTGCATAATTGTTGATTGTGGCCTCCAGGCAGATTTTTATGGCCGTGTTTGTGTTTTCTATGGCGTGCTGCCACAAAAATAGTCTCTGACGTTTTTATCTTGAAAATAAACAGATTTTTTAAAAACATTTTCTCTGAATACACAGTGAGCACAAAGAATTGTGGGAAAATGTTGCATTGTTAAACAAGCTTATTATTTTAACACCGTTCAAATCTAAAAATTATTCTGTTTGATATGTATATGTTGGAATTGTTATATTCTATTCTTACCTAAATAATGTTTTAAGACTATTAATCATTAAAACTAAATACTGCAATGCTTTTTCATCAATCCTCAGAAACAACTCTAACAATAAACTAATATGTGCACTGCAGATTTAATTGAATCGCCCATGCACTTTGTTCTGGTAAACCCCAAAAAATGAAATTGCATTTGGTAAACCACCATTTAACAATTAAACAGAAGTTTGACATGCTACATAAGTAAATGACTTTTGTAATTACCGATTCTTGCATGCACTTGCAGAAGAGATACTTTTGAGACATTTAGAAGTTAGGGGCTGTTCATGGTGTGGAGAAAAATAGAAACGTTCTTGAAAATGTCTTCTTTTGGTTTGTACGGTTGAAAGGAAGATATGAAACAACATGAGGTTAAGTAAATAACATATATTATATATATATATATTAGACACAGTTTCCATAATGTGTTTTTTTATTAATATGAAAATAGCTTTGTGTTTGCTTAGTGGAGTTATTATAAAGTCTCATAAGTCTCTTTTTCTCAGCTTTCTTTCAGACTCTCGTCAAAACATTTTGCTTGACTTTTTTTTTTACTCAGTCTCTAATGGAGCATTTGGCAGCTTTGCTCCACACAGCTCTGCTGTTTAAACAGCCCCAAAACAAACTCATCAGAGAAAAATCCACCCCAGTGGTATGCTGAGATAATAACAGCTTGCCATGATCTGTCTTGGTCTAAAATTCTTCAGGGTATAGGGCTTTTCAGACAAGCCATGGTACCGCTGTCAGCCGAATCAACTGTGTACACAGCACCCTGAAATATTGGAAAGTTTATCGCACTGAGCAGACTGCTGCACATTCCATGTCAGCCTAAAGTCTCTGTGAAAATATTCCTTTGCATCCAAAAGAACTTTAACTGTATGTCCATACTTAAAGAATCCTAGCTTTCTGACAGTCAGAGAATGGTCTATACTTTTTGAGTAAAGAACATGAGGGAACATGATAAAATTAGATTGTGTGGATAAACTGTAGATGTGTCTTCACAAACTTCTACGACATTTCCAAGCAGCAAATTCAGGCAAGTTAATCCTTGTCTTGACAGAATTATGGATCCTCCCCATACACCGACTGATCCAACTATGATCATTCGAAGTGTTAATGGAAGTTCCTCATATATTTTGAAGTGAATGTGTTGACTTGTCCACCTTTTCAATCTTGTGGAAACTGATTGTTCACTCTCTTGGCGAGGCCAAAAGACATTCCCCTTAAGATTTAAGTTAGCTTCTGTGTTAGCATCTGTGGCTTATACTTCTATTCAGCACAGGAAATTAAACAGCTCTATGGACCCGCCAAAGTCGATATTGATCCTTAATAGAACCATGTTGAATCAACAGTATTTGGGGGACCTCATGACCTGAGCATTTGTTCTTTTTGGTAATATTAGAATCCTGCAGATTTTTTTTGGCACGACTAGCCTGCTCTGCGCTGCAGTCTGTATTTATAAAGCATTCCATAAAGGACAATGGAAAAGAAACAAATGATGTCTTCTGCCGGTGTTGGAAGATCTAAGGGATTGCCTTCTGCTGTAACAGTATCTGTACAAATCTGTCCGTCTTTTGGCTGTCTCCAGGCTTCTACTTCACAACAATAACACTCAGACATCCAACATGCGAGAGGCTTGTGTGCTAGTTAAGTTGTTTATTTTGTCTTCTGTCACAAGAATAGAGTGAGAGAAAAAAATTACAACCCAATCAAAAATATGAGCTTATCTCATTCCAGGATGTATAAAAAAAAAGCACAAAGAGCTTATTTTATTACAGCTTAACGTGAGGCAGGTCTTTCTGTAAAGAGATGCAGTGTGTTAGTTTAAAAGATAAGTGATCCAGGTCTCTGTGCCAAACCTAAACAAATTCCATTTCAGACAGCTCACCTCTACAACTTTTCTCTATCTCTGTTTCTATCGCAATCACAGTCATTTGAAGTTTAGGGAAGGGCTCAAGGAGATTCAGTACATATCTGTGGTTACTGGGATTTATAAAGCCTTACGTTTCATCTAAGTAAAAACATTGTCAGCTCCTCTGTATTGTTGGTGGTTAGTTGGTCAAGTAACAATAATGTATATAGAAATATTTATATTTCATATTTATATAATTATTTCAGATTTAGTTTAGTACAACCCGAATTCCGGAAAAGTTGGGACGTTTTTTAAATTTTAATAAAATGAAAACTAAAGGAATTTCAAATCACATGAGCCAATATTTTATTCACAATAGAACATAGATAACGTAGCAAATGTTTAAACTGAGAAATTTTACACTTTTATCCACTTAATTGGCTCATTTAAAATTTAATGCCTGCTACAGGTCTCAAAAAAGTTGGCACGGGGGCAACAAATGGCTAAAAAAGCAAGCAGTTTTGAAAATATTCAGCTGGGAGAACATCTAGTGATTAATTAAGTTAATTGATATCAGGTCTGTAACATGATTAGCTATAAAAGCTTTGTCTTAGAGAAGCAGAGTCTCTCAGAAGTAAAGATGGGCAGAGGCTCTCCAATCTGTGAAAGACTGCGTAAAAAAATTGTGGAAAACTTTAAAAACAATGTTCCTCAACGTCAAATTGCAAAGGCTTTGCAAATCTCATCATCTACAGTGCATAACATCATCAAAAGATTCAGAGAAACTGGAGAAATCTCTGTGCGTAAGGGACAAGGCCGGAGACCTTTATTGGATGCCCGTGGTCTTCGGGCTCTCAGACGACACTGCATCACTCATCGGCATGATCGTGTCAATGACATTAGTAAATGGGCCCAGGAATACTTTCCGAAACCACTGTCGGTAAACACAATCCGCCGTGCCATCAGCAGATGCCAACTAAAGCTCTATCATGCAAAAAGGAAGCCATATGTGAACATGGTCCAGAAGCGCCATCGTGTCCTGTGGGCCAAGGCTCATTTAAAATGGACTATTTCAAAGTGGAATAGTGTTTTCTGGTCAGACTAGTCCAAATTTGACATTCTTGTTGGAAATCACGGACGCCGTGTCCTCCGGGCTAAAGAGGAGGGAGACCTTCCAGCATGTTATCAGCGTTCAGTTCAAAAGCCAGCATCTCTGATGGTATGGGGGTGCATAAGTGCATACGGTATGGGCAGCTTGCATGTTTTGGAAGGCTCTGTGAATGCTGAAAGGTATATAAAGGTTTTAGAGCAACATATGCTTCCCTCCAAACAACGTCTATTTCAGGGAAGGCCTTGTTTATTTCAGCAGGACAATGCAAAACCACATACTGCAGCTATAACAACAGCATGGCTTCGTCGTAGAAGAGTCCGGGTGCTAACCTGGCCAGCCTGCAGTTTAGATCTTTCACCTATAGAGAACATTTGGTGCATCATTAAACGAAAAATACGTCAAAGACGACCACGCACTCTTCAGCAGCTGGAAATCTATATAAGGCAAGAATGGGACCAAATTCCAACAGCAAAACTCCAGCAACTCATAGCCTCAATGCCCAGACGTCTTCAAACTGTTTTGAAAAGAAAAGGAGATGCTACACCATGGTAAACATGCCCCGTCCCAACTATTTTGAGACCTGTAGCAGAAATCAAAATTGAAATGAGCTCATTTTGTGCATAAAATTGTAAACTTTCTCAGTT